>NC_056726.1:1784413358-1784713358 GCF_019279795.1 Protopterus annectens | reverse complement strand
GTCCCAAGAAGCTCCGGCTCCGAACTCTGGTGTGGAGTCGGAGGAGGAATCTCAAGAATTGGGGCTGTAGCCAAGTCTGTTGAGACGGGCTATGGAGCATTTGGGCCAGTGCCTGAGACTTCAACAGCCTGCTTACCACCCTCTCCAAATCGTGGTCAGACGTGGAAGATCTCGAAGATCGGCTCCGATGGCTCCGCTCCGACAAAAGAGGAGACCCCGGAGCCGAGTGGATACTTATCGGGGACCGAATCTCTTGGGCCGGAGCCATCGGAGCCGGTCCCTTGAATCCCAGATGGAGCCGAGGATCTCGGCCCGATGCTTGATAAGTGTCGGCTCCAGCGAGCCGACAAGGCAACAGTAGTCAGGGTATCGGAGCCGGCCGCACCGAACCCACTACTCTGGCAGAAGAAGCATCGGTTCCAGCCGAGCCGATATCGGCTCACGGAGCCGGAGCCACCGGAGGAGGCTTAGACACTGTAGCCTGAGCCTTCGTGGCTTAAGAGGTTTTCCTGCCCCTTGCTTAGGAGGAGAACCTTCAGGTTTCAACAAACCTCGGAGGATCAGTTTGTTCCTCCTTTCCTGCAGGACTCGCTGGCTAAAGGCATGACACAACGCACAGGAGTCCTGCAGGTGCAAAGGCCCCAGGCAATACACACAAGAAGTGTGACCGCCTGTCAGGGACATTTTCTGACAGCACTGGTCACACTTCTTGAAGCCTGAGACCTTGCCTTCCCTAGACATCCTAAAAGGATATACACAAACAGTCCCCACAAACACACAACTTAATCCCTACACAGACACACAGGAAGGGAATAACTTGGGGAACTAGGCCTGACTAAAACTTTCACTGAAAAAACTATATTAAAAGTTTAAAAAAGGAAGGGAATAGGGTGGGCTGTACTAAATACAGGCTAACCTAACACTGAAGGGAAATTAAACCCCTAACTAACTATTTTCTTATTTAACAAGAAAAACTTACCTCAGCTGGCAAAGGAGACCTCTTTCGCTAAGTGGCAAACGAGATCTGGGGTAGTTCCGCCTTGCATCATGGGATATAGGGTTGCCTCGAGCTGGTAAAAGGAGTTCTCGAGCTAAAGCTAGTGCCGAGTCGGAGCCGAGGATCGGCTCCAAACCCATCCAGCAAGAATGAAGGCGAGATTGACAACTTAACATCTGGATATAAGTGTAGGTTTCGTGCCTGTACCAAACATGCATTTTACACTGATGATTCATTGTTCATAGGTAGGTACTAGGCTATCTGCCCAAGGGCCTATGTAAGCCTAGCCAACAAGGTTCCCTGGCTTATGCCACCCAAGAAAGTTATTTTCCTGTGCCACTGTTGAGCAGAGACACAGAAGTGATCCCCGGGGTGTATTTCCTATTTCCCATCCACTCATCAAGATTTTTCTTGAAGAGTGCTAATGAAGAACTTTGCTTGTTCCAGAGTATGGGAAGTCTCTGGGATAGGAATCTATCCCACCAGCATGTCCTGTTTATTGTGGTGACAAGGTTTAGGTCCCTAGAGCGTGTAGCTCGGAGGGATTGGGATTTCTTTAGGTGTAGCATGTCCAACAGCTCTGGGTTTGACACAGCTTTTTATGTTAGGCAGAGATCACCTTAGAGTAGGCGACATGCTACGGAGTAAAGCTGGAGTTTTTTGAGATGGTCAGTGTAGGGCATTTGTTTGAGTCCAGTAATCCTCGTTGTGAGGTACTTCTGTGGCCTTTCCAGATGCTGCAGATGTCTTGTGAGATACATTCCAAAAGGGGAGTTGTACTCTATAATGGGTCTAATGAGTGTCGAGTAGAGGGGAACGATGACCTCTTTTTTCCTGGATGAGAACCCTTTTATGATGAGGTGTGCCACGTAGAAGGACTTCCTGACTACTGTGGTGATGTGACTATCAAAGGAGAGACTACTGTCCACCTGGGTCCCAAGGTCTCTTATCACGCATTTGGTGTTAAGTAGATTGCTGCCTATGTGGTAGTTCATGGGTACAGAGTTTTTACCAAAGGGGATGACACTGCACTTTTTGGCACTGAGCTTGAGGCCATAGCTCTGACACCAGGCATCTGTCTCAGAGAGGCCCTTCTGTAGGATGTTCACATCATTTGAGGACTTGACTATGGCTCCTAGTTTGCAGTCATCTGTGAACTTTGTTAGCCAGAGGCCTTCTGTGTTAGCCTGTACTTCAGAGAAGTAGATACCAAACAGGAGCGGTCCCAGGACGGAACCCTGTGGTACTCTACTTGTCACTGGTTTGAGGTCAGATTTGGAGTCTGCAACTTTTACAGTGTGGGTTCTGTCAGTGAGCCAGTTGGCAACCCATCTTGTGACGTAAGGATTTATGCCTAGTTTATTGAGTTTAGCTATAATTCCAGAATAGGGGATGGTGTTGAAAGCCTTGGCGAGGTCAAGATAGGCTGTGTGAACTACCTTACCCTCGTCTACGGCTTTGGTGACTGCCTCAAAGAAGTCGATCAGGTTCAGGAGGCATGATCTGCCTTTCACAAACCCAAACTGGGTGGGATCCAGAGTTTGGAGGTTACCAATGTCTTTGTTTATGAGTTCCATGATGATACGTTTCATGGCCCTGCAGACCAGGCTCATCAGGCTAATAGGTCTATAGTTCCCGGGATCAGTGGTGGCTCCCCCTTTGTGGAGTGGGATAACTGTTGCTGTGCGCCATTCAGTGGGCACAAAGCCTGATGTGAGGCTATTACTGAACATGGTGCTTAAGTGAGGAACCAGTTCATTCTAAAGTTTGTGTAAAATGCAATCTGGGATGTTGCCCGGTCCCATGGATGCTGTGTTTTTGGCTTTAGAGAGTGCAGCTTTCACCTGCGTAGTTGTGATTACAGGGACTCTGCATTCTTCCTGTATAGATATGGGCCCTTTAGGGGATGAGGGGGGGGGGGTAAAGTTAGCACTGAACCTATCTGCCAGGATTTTGGCAATATCAGTTGGTTCTGTAATTTTTGTGCCTTTGTGCTGTAACTCAGAGCAGATCTGGGTGTTGCCATTGAGATTCTTGACATAGCTATAGAATGCTTTGTGGTTGTACTGTACAATAACTACTGTAACGCTACTGCTTCAGTACTGCCTTAACTAAAGTTGTATAGAGCTCATAGCAAGTTATACAAAGCCACCATATAGCATTAGAGTAGAATTGCATTTGTTCATTGCTGTATCTCTACTGCTTTAAAACTGCCATAACTAAAAGTTGCATAGAGCTTTAGCAAGGTATCCTAACTGCTATTCTAGTGTTAAGAATCGGGGTTTTCAGAGCTATATCGCTACTGCTTTAAATCTGCCTTAAGTAAAAGTGCATACAGCTTAGAGCAAGATATTCTAGGCCACTATCTAGCGTTAAAACAGTACTGCTTTGTTCATTGCTGAATTGTTCCTCATTGATACTGTATATTTAGCTCTCTCTCTCTCTCCCACTTCTGCCCTAAGTTATATAGCTTAACTTCTATTCCCTTTCTCTCCCTCACAGTTTCCCCCTTCAATTCTGCCTGGCTTACTTGGTCCCTGCCCACCAAAGACCGCAGATAGCAACCTTGGGGACTCTGCTCAGTGATAATTTTCTACTGAAAATAAAAAAGAGAAACTTACACCTAAAGGGAAAATGTGTATGGGCCGGATTCACGAAGGCTTGCATGGAGTCTAAGAGTAGTGTAAGACTCCAGACAGCCAATATGTCTGCCGAGCGATCCAGGAACAGCCGGCAGGGGCGTGCATGAGAGCTCCTAAAACGACTCTTGCACGGACAGTGTTAGGTTATGCAAATTACCTCATTTGCTGCTGAAAGCTATGCAAATGAGGTAAATTTGCGATCCAGTAAACACTAACCTGTCCGAGTAAGAGTAGTGTTATTTGCAGAAATGTACTCGGTTGGTACCTGAGTACCGTTCTGCAAATGGCAAAATGGAGCAATGACAGCTCCAAATAAAGGATGCATCCAATTGAGGAAGCATGCCAATGGCCAAATATAAGGCCATTGGCATTTATATGTGTTGCAAAATAATAAAAAATATTTTTTCCCCCGATCTCCGATGTTTAAGCATAGCGCAGCGCCGTGCAAACGTGCTGCACTCTAAAAACCATAAAAAAATAAATAAAAGCCAAAAATAGACATTTTATTAAAAATATCCATCTGCCATGCAAGTAAATGGCAGGCTGAAGACAACATGGTTACGGAGTAGTGGTTGCTAAGGGGGGAAGCTCAGTGTGAGAGATGTAACCATGCATTAGTAGGCAATCCTATGCAAATGAGTATAAGGATAGTGAATCCCAATTTTCCCTGCCATGTGAACCATGTCCCTAGAGTGTAAGAGTAGGATTAGGGGAGTAACGGAGTAGAAGATAGGTGACATCATGGGGGGGGGGTATCTATCAAAGACTGTAAGCTTATTGGAGCAGAGTGGCATGTGTTTGCTGTGAGTTACTCAGGACTGGAAGAGGCGTGTCTACAGTTGTCTGAACTGAAACCCAGAAACTGAAGGCATACGCTGTGGCTACCACCAAAGTTTCTTGCAAAGATCCAAAAAAACACGGAAACAGTCCTCCAACTGCCGAACGAAACACTTTGTTGACTGATGCAAAATTGAACTCCAAAAAACACGTAAACGCTTTATTGAAACAGTGTGCGTTTTCGTCTACATAAGCATGTAAGACTTCATCAGACAAACACATAATACCAAATTTACACCTTATATACTCTCATATGTTTAAAACCAAACAATAAAAATTCATTGCTTCGTGATCTCATTAAATGAAATATGCATAAAAAGGGCTCATTACAGACAAGATGTAAAGCTAAAAAATGAATAAATAAATAAAAACTTCTTGCAAAGATGCTTACACTGTGTGCACACATGTGCATGCCTGTACACCCGTCTAAGCCTGTGTGCATGTGTGTGCACCCGTGTAAGCCTGTGTAAGGCTGTCTAAGCCTGTGTGCATGGATGTGCACCCACCTAAGCCTGTGTAAGCCTGTGTAAGGCTGTGTGCACTCATGTGCGTGTGTTTGCGCTTATTTGCGCGGCGCTGTCCCCTGTGGAAACAGAAAGGGAAAAGGAAGGAAAAGTAGTAGTAGGAAGTTAACCAAGGAGAACTAGCAGAGTTGCCAGGTGAAATCAATCAGAATCAGCCAATTACAAAGGCAGTACACTAGCCCAGCCCAGCACTTAAAACTCTGCAAACAACATTCCCCCATGTTTTACTCAGAAACACTGCAACACTGCAGTATACAAAGAGAAGTGAAAACTTAAAAAGCTTAACTGAGAAAAAAAAATGTTAGGGGCTGCCATTGCTATTATAAGGCAACATGTGCAAGATGCTGAGGGTGGTGCCATTCTGGATGTTGTTGAGCAACCCACAGTGAGGAGACAGAGAAGAGTGTACAGACTCAGGGTAACCTACCAGGGGCTACATGAGCTGGAGATAGTGGAGCGCTATAGAGTAGACAGAGAGCTCCTGCAGCAAATTGTTGAGCTGTGCAGGCCACGCCTCACCCACAGAACCAACAGAAGGGAACCCATCCCAGTGGAAACCAAGGTATGTGTTGGCCTAAGAATACTAGCAACAGGTACCTTCCAGAAACCAACTGGTGATATGATGGGGATTTCACAGGGATCAGCATCCAGGGTACTGCACCAGTTCCTGAATGCCATGTCAGCACATGTTGGTGATCATGTATATTTCCTCAATTCCCGTGAGGTATTGGCCAGCAATATGCATCTCTTCCAGCAAATAGCAGAATACCCTGTGGTAGTGGGTGCAATCGACTGCACGCACATACACATCAGAGCACCAGCCGGTGAGCGGGGTAGGGCCTACATCAACCGCAAGGACTTCCACTCCATCAACTGCCAGGTCGTGTGCGATGCCCAGGGCATAATACTGAATGTGTGTGCTGGCTGACCTGGAAGCTACCAAGATTCCCATATCTGGCATCTGACGCAGCTGTACCAGACATTTGCCAATGGGGACATCCCTGACAGTCATCTAGTGGGGGATGCTGGATACGCACTGGAGCCGTGGCTGATGACACCCATCAGAAATGCACACACACCTGAACAAAAACTCCATAATGAGGCACAGGCACATGCACAAACACGAAATGTAATCGAGCGTGTGTTTGGGATGCTCAAGTCATGGTTCCTGTGCCTGGACACATCCGGTGGAGCCTTGCAGTACTCACCAACTACATGTACCCAAATTGTCATGGTATGTGCCATGCTACACAATATGATCCTGCGAAAACAGCTGCAGCAGGAACAGCATGGGGCAGGGCCAAACAGCCCCCCACCATTGCCAAGGCCTGCACAGGCACAGCGTGACTCGGAGGAGGAACAACCTGAGCCTTCCCCAGTAGGCAGAAGGCGGCGTGCCCAGTATGCCTTGGCCTTGGCAAAGAGACAATGCATAGCACATACACTGGCTCAGTAGGAACCCTGGAAATGATACCTCTCTGACTCGCACATAAAATAAAAGGGATGCCTAACTTGACACTACCTGTTTCCAAACATGTATAGGGAGTGTAGTATGTGCATCTGACATAGGCAGCCCTGCAGCACCACCATGTTTTAAGCAATATAAAGCAGTGCTAAGCAGCATTTACCAATATTTAGTATATGTAAACAAAATTGCCCGTGCTAACTAGCACAATGTTGGGCAACGTTGAGCAATGTTGGGCAAAGTCGTGCAAAGTTCAGCAAAGTCAGGTAAACATGCTCATATTTGCTTTACTGCTCCTTAAGCAGTCTGGTCTGCCCAGCATGAAAATAAAAAGCAGTAACAGGCCTTCAACACAGGATACTATGCACTATAGTCACAGTACTGAACCACTAAGCCATGATAGCATTTCAGTGACACAGACACAGCAGGACAATTGTACAGTAATGCAAACACAAAGAAATGCTGTATCATGTCCCTAAAGAGACATATGGGTAACCTCCCCCACAGGCTTATGCAGACAGAGAACATCAGGCCAGGTGGTGTGATGTGGGTTGTGTAGGCTATGAAGTCGCAATCTGATATACGTGACATTGGACACTAGGATCTGTAGCACAGTAGTATGCCTCAAGCCAGTACGATAGGCAACAGTACAGACTGAAATGGTGTACCGTACATAGCAGTGCAGGCATAGCAAATGTGTATAAGTGTCAGGTGAAACCCTCATCCTATGTACACCCACAGTAACAATCAAGTGTCCCCCTGAGTAGAAATGTACAAAGAATAGCTGTCCCCCCGTATGTAGAAATGTTGATAAGTCTATGCAAAGTATTTCATGGAAGCCCTGCAGGCACAGCATGATCCCTGTTGATCTATGACACAAAGGTGAGCCCTGCTGTAAAGATACAACTTGATTTTCCATACACATATAGTATAAATGTTTATACTGGGCGTGCTCACACACTCCAACAAATGTAGTGGATTACATTCAGCATCACACTGAAAGGTCATACTGGGCATGCTCACACACTTAAAAAATGAAACAAATGTCAGGCAACAAGATACTGAAAGGTCATGCTGGGCATGCTCACACACTTATGCCAAATACGGAGGTGATAATAAGGGATCTATGGACAAACGTGGATAGACATCTCTACTTCCAGAAACACATTCACAAAGTTGTCAGAAAATCATGCTATGTGTTCACACAAACTGCCAAGGTCTGTGCATGTAGGTCAAATGAGGTTCCTAGTACTCATCAGTCATTAGACCCGTCAGAGAGTACCACAACACACTTGCAATGAATCTGACTAGGCACATTCAGCAGCCAGAAAGAACAATGAAGTACCCTAACAAGAGGATTACTGGCCTCAAACAGTTGCCCCATGCAACAAGACTGAATGTAACCCAATCTGTACTCTGTTGCATACTGTCTACTCAGGAGATCTCTGCCCAACAGACAGGTCCATGTCATGGCTACACTCAGATCTGTACTGAGTTACAGCTCAATGGCACTAAATATACAGACCCAACTGATATTGCCAACATCCTGGCAGATAGGATCAGTGTTAACTGTACCCCCCTCTCACCCATGAAAGAGCACATCTCTATAATGGAAGACTGCAAAGTTGCTGTCATCATGGCTGCACAGGTAAAAAACACTCTCCAAAGCCAGTATCACAGCAGCCATGGGACCAGATAACTTCACAGGCTGTGTTCCACACAAACCACAGAACGAACAGGGACCACACTGATGTACCATGTGCAGTCATAGCCTCACCACATACTTTGTGCCTGTTGAATGGTGCACAGTGATAGTTATCCCACTACACAAGGGTGGAGACACCACGGACCCCAGGAACTAGCGCCCCATTAGCCTGATGAGCCCGCTCTTCAAGGCCATGGAATGTACCATCATACAACATATAAACAATTACATTTGTAATCCCCAAACCTGGACCACAACCATGTTGGGTTTGTAAAATGCAGATCATGTCACCTAAACCTGATAGATGACATTGAAGCAGTCAACAGAACCGTCGACAAGGGTAAGGTGGCTCACACAGCCTATGTTGATCCTGCCACGGCTTACACCACCACCCCACACCCTGGAAATATAGACAAACCCACTAAACTAGGTATAAATCGCTATGTCACAAGATGGGTTGCCAACATGCTTACTGACAGAACACACACTGTGAAAGTAGCAGACTTCAAGTATGACTTTGGACCAGTGATGAGTGCAGTACCACAAGGTCCAGTCCTGTGTCTTGTCCTGTTTAGTATCTACTTCCCTGAAGTAAACTTTAACATGGAAGGTCTGTGGCTACAGAAGTTACCAGAGGACTGCAAACTAGGAGCTATAACTGTAAACACTAAAGATGTGGACATCCTACAAAAGGGCCTCACTGAGACAGATGTCTGTTGTCAAAGCCATGGGCTCTAGCTCAATGCCAAAAGGTGCATTGTCATCCCCTTTGTTAAAACCCTGTAGCCAAGAACTACAACATAGGCGGTAGTATACGTAACACTAAAAGTGTGACAAGAGACCTTGTGTCACAGGTGTACACTGGACACAAGTGTGATAATCACATCCCCACAGTAGTCAGGAAACCCTGCTATGTGGCACACCTCATCACAAAATGTGTCTCATGCAGAATAGAAGAGGACATTGTTCCCCACTACTCATCACTCACTAGAACTATAATAGAGTACAACACCACTTTTGCTATGTACCGCACAAGACAACTACAACAACTGTAAAGCCTGCAGCAATACCTCACAAAGAGCATTAGTGGCCAGAAATACATGCCATACACAGACCATCTCAAAATGCTCCATCTGTACTCCCTTGCATATCGCCTACTCAGATGTGTTCACTGCCTAACATACAAAGTTATGTCAAACGCAGAGCTGTTGGACATGCTCCACGTAAAACACTCACAATCCCTCTGACCTTCGGACCCAAACCCACGAGTGAAATACAAAAGAAAGGGGTGTACCCATTGACCTTATGGACACCCACACCTTCAGGTTAGTGGCACAGCATGAGACCTTGGAGACCATGCAAGTGCTACTAACATTGGGCAAAGCTGCTCATCAGAATGTAGCCTGCTACAGATCGCCTACCTTGTCACAGGAACCTCACTCAGTATTCCTGAGAACAGTGGAAAATATAGAGGTCCTATCAAACACCATTATATGAGATGATTACAACTACCCAAACATTGAGTGGGAGAATTACTTGTATACAACGTACTTTGCCCAATGTATCCTAGAGTTTAAAAGCTCTAACACCCTGGAACAGCTGGTCGTCATGCCCACTAGAGGTGACACCATACTGGACATGATCATCACCAACATGGGGTACCAGTGTTCCACAACAGAGATAAAGCCCTCGCTGGTAATATCAGATTATAAAGAAATCACACTAGACATCCACATCCCACCTCCCCCACCCAGACAATGAAACCACCGTGAAGACATTTTCAAAAGCAAACTGCACACGTCCCAAGACAAAAGTGGAAAGTTCCAAAGACCTCTTGCGGTAGGATAATGGTATACAATCTGCCGAATCAGTTACAAGTGAATCCTATGAGCATCTACAGGGATGCATGGATCGAGACATCACAAATAAAACCAAGATGCACTCCTCCAAAAATAAGAAAACAATCTGGTGGTCGTTGCCCATAAATAAACTAGACAACAGAAGGAGGAAACTAACACCTGATAGAGCCAACTTCACTAAAGGAAAGGCATCACTGATCATTATTAGGAAGAAGCAATGATCGCTCATAAAATAATTCAAGGACACTTTCAAAAGACAAATTGCCAAGGACTGTAAGAATGACAACCACAAAGCCTGTGGTAGCTATACCAGACATGCAGGTGCCAACTTCCAAATATGCTGTCAGCTACTGACAAATGGCAAGGAATACACTGAACCAACTTTCATTGCCCACATCCTGGGGGACAAGTTCAGTGCAAACTTCCTCCCATCACCCCCAAAAGGGCCTGTATCCATCACAGAAGGATGCAGAGCCCCAGACATCATGGACATGCAGGTAAAGGCAGCCCTCTCCAAAGCCAAGAACACAGCATCAATGGGATGGATGGTGTCCCAGGCTGCGTCTTACACTAGTCCCAAAAGGAACTACACCCTCACCTACATTCACTGCCCAGACTCAATCGTACCACAGGGTATGTACCCAAAGAATGGCATACACTAGCAGTTATCCAGCCCCACAAAGGGGGTGCCACAACAGAACCTGGAAACCATTGCCCTATATGTCTACTCAGCCTGGTGTACAAAGCTATTGAGGAAATTGTCATGGAACCCACAAACAGTGACATTGGGGACCTCCAGACACTGGACTCTACACAACCACACCTTGTTAAAGGCAGATCCTGCCTCCTAAACATAGTTGACTTACTTCAAACAGTTACCAAGGACATAGATGGAGGTGAAAGTAGTCCACACAGCCCACCTGGACCTCACAAAGGACTTTTTACACCATTCCCCACTCTGTCATCATGGACACGCTTACCAGCCTGAACATCAACAGCTATGTCACAGGATGTGTGGCCAAGTGGCTCACAGATCAAACACACATGTTCAGAGTTGCTGGTGCCATGTCTGACTCTAAGACAGTCACAAATAGCATCCCACAGGTTTTGGCCCTGGGACCCCACCTGTTCAGTAGACACTGCTCAGAGGTACAGGCAAGCATGGGAGGAGTATGGCTGAACAGGTTTGCAGATGACTGCTAACTGTGGTCCATAATTGACTCTATGGCTGACACACGCATCCAGCAAACCAAATCCTGTGCAAGGGGGAATGCACGGTCCAAACCAAATGTCAAAATCACCAAATAGACCAGCAAGGCAGAACGGAGTTCAATATTCATTTATTTTGTACTAAAACAAACTAGTTTCGGCAAGAATTGCCTTCTTCAGTGTAGGACGTACAGTCAAGTTCCTTGTCCTCATCCATTTAAATACACATCATCAGCCAATAAGGCAGAAAAGCTCATCAATATTAATGAGATAAAAAAAAATTTTTCTTTATCACAATATACAGAGTGTGAAACTACAGTGAAAAACAGTAATAATAAGACATAATAACCAAAAATAAAAGGTATGAAACAAGCTTAAATAATGTGATGTGGCATATATATGTAAGAACAAATATGTTTTTTTTAGCCATAAGCAATATCTATTGCACAAATATTTCTCCATATGGACCATAATAATAATTACATATATCGACTGCCAATATAAGTATAATTTAGCAAATCAGATCCACCATAATAATTTTTCTATTGATTAACAAAATTATGGTAATCATAAGATGCAAGTGTAACACCTCTTGAAACAATATAAATAGAAAGCCTGACAACCATAAATAAATGTAAGGGAATAGAGTAAACTGGAATAACGTGATGTGAATACATATATGGTTTAGGGACCATACACAACATCCGCTAAACAAATATTTGTCCATTTGAACAATAACAGTTTCACATGTCAACCACCTATATTATATTAATTCAGCAACCCAAAGCCCCCATACCAAGGTTGTTGCTAGTTAACAAACCCATATGAGTGGGTGTCAAAAATAGGAATCAAGCTAAGCTAAACTAGATTACATATGTCAAATTGGATGCTCATATATAGTACTACTTGAGATCAAAATAATCCCAACCTGGATAACAGAATCGGTCAGCAGGATTGTTAAGACATAGACATAATATCCTATAGGTGATCATTTAGACCTGGATGGAATAAGCCCCAGGGTTGTAATCCAATACTTTTCTTTTGATCCAATAAACCATGCCAACCTTGTTTGTTAGTTCTGTCTCCTGAAATACGATCAATGACCATGAAACTGAATTTGGCCTGTGGATGTTTGCATGTATGTTGATATAGGGCACTGGTCTCCTTATGGTTCCTGACATCACTGCGATGTTCATTCATTCTGTATCTTAATGCTCTGGAAGTTTGGCCCACATAAAATGCCCCACAATAACAAGAGGCAAGGTACACCACCCAATCGCTACTGCAATTACCAAAGATCTTAATGTTGAAAATCCTGCTGGTATTACGACTGGAGAACTCCTTAGATCTAGGCATGAATGGACAGGAGCCACAGTGACCACAGGGAACGACCCAAAGTTCATCACCATGCAGTGTGAGTTGTTTATAAATAGTACCCCACTTGCCATATGTTTATAATGTGACAGGTAAGAGCCTAGGTTTTCCCCGCTTATACCTAAAATTGGCATCGTGGTCCCAAAATGGTTCGCAGCCTGTCATTGGCCAGTAAGATATTCCAATGTTTGTTAATAATGTTCCTGACCATATTAATATTTCTCCCATAAGTTGTAATGAACCTTACACAGGTATTCTGAGATGATTGATTTTTATCTCTATTTTGGTATTGTAACAACTCTTCCCTCTTTATGCAATTAGCTCTACTTTGGGCAGACCCAATATCATATAAGAAGAATGGCAAAGAATGCATAGTCATCCCCTTTGGCTAAAACAAAGTGCAAACAAATTACCACACAGGTGGTACTCCAGTATGTATGGAGAAAGTCATGAAGGCCATGGGGACACAGTTAGATAGTACACTCTTCTTTGATGATCACATGGCCAAAGTGTTTAGACATTCCTTCTATGTAGCCCACCCAATGTCACCTAATGTAACCCACTTTGTCTAGTCTGATGATGTCACCAACCTACAAATATACCTGTGGAAAATAGAATTCACAGTAATGTATATAGCACGTCGTGTAAATGCGTACTCCTGTAGTATCATAAACCAGTTAGGTAGGGGTTTGAATCCTGCACTTGACAAGTGTGTGTGTCTGTTTGTGTGTGATCTCCTTGGAGAGGAGCAACCTTTTTGGAGAGTACACAAACACCTTAAAAGTGGTATACTAATATTTGTCAGGTCTGATGATGTCACCATCCTACAAATATACCTGTGGAAAAGAGAACTCTCAGTAATGTGTATAGCGCGTCATGTAAATGCGTACTCCTGTAGTATCATAAACCAGTTAGGTAGGGGTTTGAATCCTGCACTTGACACCTGTGTGTGTTTGTGTGCAATAACCTTGGAGAGGAACAACCTTTTTGTAGAGTAGCAGAACACCTTACAAGTGGTATACTTATCTTTGTCAAGTCTGATGATGTCACCATCTTACAAATATACCTGTGGAAAAGAGACATCCCAGTAATGTGTATAGCACACCGTGTTAATGTGTACTGCTTTAGTATCATGAAGTAGTTAGGTAGGGGTTTGAATCCTGCACTCGGTGAGTGTGTGCTCTATGTGTGTGGCACTGTTGGTCAATGTGTAGTGTGTTTTGCTTTTACTACTGTATGACATATCAGTATGCATTGCACATGTGAGGTAGCTGTGTGGCAAATACATATACATACATGTTACTTCACTTATTGCATGAGTGTGAACCCTGCTTTCTCCAAGAACACAACTGTCATCTTTGCCAGACTGTGCTGCTGCTTCCCAGACTTTAGGTCACATCTGTATGCTTGTGACAAGGCCAGCCACTGCAGTGATCCCTGGCCTAGGTCATCCGTGTCACATACACTCATTACAGTTTCTACTGAATTGTGTGAGTGAGGGTTTATGGCCGAGGTATATGTTAGACCTGTTCTAACACAGCAAAGTCTGTCAATGATGACGATTCATTATAGGTGTACAACAACCTTTGTGGATAAGCATGCAGACCCCTTATTGCTTATGTGATCCACCGAGGTATTTCAAAATACCTTAGGAAATGTGATTATCAAAGGAGAGATGACATAACACTTGGTTGCATGTACACATCGGTACCTGTTCATCATGTTGGTGGCTACTACCTATGTGGTACTGTGGGGATACTATGTTCCATGAAGGTGGATGACTATGTTTAGTTTGGCTAATAGCTTTACAGCATGGGTTTGACAAGAGTTATCTGTCTGTATGATACCCTTGTGGAGGATGTGTGTGTGTCATCTGCAGAATGCATTATAGGCCACAGTACGCATCACCAGATGTGGACGGACATATCTCTACTGTGATTGCTTGTACCTAAAAGAGCTATATGCCAAACAGGAGTGGTCTCAGTAATGGGTGCAGGTGAATACCACTGGTTACTGGCATAGTATAGTACCTGAAGGATAAACATGTTGCTGTGTGTCCTACAGCTGTATGTCAGTTGTGAAGACATCATCTAACGATTGGTTATGGTCAGGCTGTTGAAGTTATGTATACTACCAGAATGCAGAACAATGACAGATAGTAACAGTATCACCCACAGCACAGTGTCAAACCATGTCATACACATGTGTAGTCAGGTTCTGAAATGTGTGTAGTACAATGCATACTGGCCACCAATAGAAACTATGTAGTGTTACTGTGTAATACAGGGCATGTCACCCTACCCATGTGTCCACTATGCACGTACATGGAGACAGTGCACCTCCGCCATGTTCACAGATGTATACCTGCAAATCTATGCTACACACATCCCACACATACTGTCCACTTTTTAACACATGCTGCCAATACTACACACATCAGCCAAGTGGCACGTGGGTGGACAATACACTATTTTAACTAACACTTGTGTAAACAATACTACAATGACAATCACAGCTTTAATGCATCATGCCTGCTCAGCTACACCTTCAAGCATATCATTACACTCTACTGCTGACAACATGGTAACATTGCTATACTGATATAAAGTCACCCTGTGCATCAGCACCATGGCAGCCTGTTCCTGCATCGATGTTACAGATGACAGGAGGTGGCACAGGTTTCATCATATGCACAGTGTGTGTTGTTGGTTTGCCAGAGGCCTACAGTGAGCCATCCAATCGACATGTATGTGTGTGTGTGTGTGTGTGTGTGTGTGTGTGTGTGTGTGAGGGACAAGAGTACTGCTATGGGCCAATGTTAATGTAATGTGTGCAGGTATGTGTTAGCCCTAGGTGTCTGGTTCATGTGTATTGTGTGTCTGCATGCACACAGTCCACCATGTGGCTGCCATATACGGGTATTTGTGGGCAGCCACAGACTGTACCTGCCAGATTTTACAGATCACATCTCTGGTCACGGATACGGTACCTGTGCCTGGCAGGGGTGCTACTGACATTATCAGGTACTAAGCCAGACTGGGTACTATCCCCAGAGGTAGATGGATGTACACTGGACCCAGGTCACTGCTGGGACTGTCCAGAGCCATGTGCATGTGGTCTTCTAGGACGTTCTATGGACAGCCCACCCCCAACATTGCTGGGGCTGGCACTACGGGAGCAGCTGTGACTTGAGGACATCCGTGGCAACTGCCAGCTGCTGATGTTACTGGCATATGTCCACGTAGACGACTCAACCATCCTGCACTGTCCTGACACATGGACATGACATTGCGGAGGACATCTAATGTCTCTCCCCAACGTCTATCAGTGACCTCAGTGTAATGACGGATGGCACCTGCTAGGTCAAGGATACTGTCAATTATGGTGGTATGTGCCCTCTGTGCCCTTAGACCCTGTCTAGTGTACCGTTCCATACATGCCTGTGCCTCCATGACAGCCTGGAACATGCATGACATTGTCAGACCCTTGGCACATCTGCCAGTGGCATGATGAGAAGCAGTGCTCCGACGAGAACTCCTGGACATCTGCCTATGTGGTACCCTTCCAGACATCTGGGTATGGCTGCTGTGTTGGGATGCATGTGCCATGGATACCACACTGTCCTGGACAATGCTGACTGTTCGCTGTCCCTCAGCTAAGGGCATTGGTGATGGATGTATTGGCAGTATGACTGTGTGCATGGATGGGGTGGACACTTGTGTGGATGGGGTGGACACTTGTGGACTGTCGATTGGTGGCCCAACAACAGACCCTGGCAAACATGCCTGTGCGTCAACACACCTATCATCATCATCACTATTTTGCTCAATGACATTGGTTTCCCCGCTGCAGTGAACCAGCCCAAAGTCAGCACCTGTGAGAGGAAGACAGGAAACACACTTTACGACCTGTACATGATGCCGGCACACATGCACACATGAACACATGCACAAATGAACACATGCACGCATGAACACATGTACACACGCACAGATGCACACATGAACACATGCACACAAATGCACTCCTCACTAAAACAGACAGACACACACACACACACACCACCAGCAATCCAGAAGATACTCAATAGCAGGTGATGGTGAGGTACAGTATCACAAGGCAAACAGTTATATCACACATGTCAGCATGCAGGATGTGTGTTGCTCAACAGCATGCAGTGCGGGTGTAGACAGCCCTTGCTAATAACAGTATACATGGCTTTGATGCATGTGTGTTGTTGTTCAGTGATCGGCCTCTCCCTGAAACACAATGTGTACATGGACACAACGTTGCTGTGCAAGTATTAAAAGCTCTGCAATGTCCTGTGCACCATCACTCACAGGTATACATACCATGGCTGGATGTGTATCTGTGTGTCACATAGATATCCATTTCTGATTAGAGCATCTGTGTCTTTAGCAGATGATTGTGGGCACAGGTTTAGCACATGCATGCTATGTATACACACAGGATGAGTGGTGCATGTATACCTGATGGAATACCATTGCTCAACATAGCTATTGTACAGTGGTTATGGTGAGTGTAGGACATATTGTGGACATGCCAGTGCCAGCCATGACATGGCATGCTACAACACAACTGCAACGTTAAACATCACACATACACAGTGTGTGTCATGTGACCTATACACTCAATAGCATTATAAGACATATATGTGTCACTTTGTACAAATGGTGATTGCTATGCATATTGTGTATCGGTGCATATGTTTGCACATACACAACATTGAGGTGCATAGCAGTTAATGCTATGTGTGGTACTGTGGTCACTGTAACTGGATGGGGTGTAGTACCATGAGCCATCATCATGCAGCATCATGTGGTCACTCAAGGCTACTAATGTGTGCTAGACCGGCACATACCATGCTGTACTGGAACTGCAGTACCATGGCTACATTCACCATTTCACAGCCAGTTGTTACATGGGTTTGTATGGTGCCCAATAGGGGGCATTGCCTAACATGAATGTGTTATGTGTTGAAGAGTGTCGCACAGCCACATGAGAGGCATCTACCCCTCAGGTATATTATGTGTGCTGTGTGGATGACATTTGGGATACTGGAGTGTGACCTTACAGCGGATGTCTGAATACGCCATGTGTAGCATGTTAACGTGTACTGCGTATGACAGTGTTGTGTATGTTGTGCGCATGTGTATCGACTCTGCCTATCCAATGTCCACTACAGTGTTGCCACAATTGTGTGGGATGCTCTGTGTATTGTATGTGTTTTAGGCAGCTACCCATGTTACTGGGATGTGCATAGTCTCACAGCAAACATGCACAGCATGCATTATGCGTAGGTGTGATATGTGTACATGGCCTGCACCTCACCTATGACATGCACATATAATTAGCAATTTTAAATGTAGAACACACTCACCAGCATGGGTCTGCTGCCTTGCTGTCACACCAGAGGGACCTACAAGGATATGAGACAGTTTGTCAGTGGCAACAACTGTGGCATTGCTACTGTGTGTTTGCAATGTTACAGTAGTACAATGGCTGACAGTCACAGGCCTACAGATTATATTCCTAATTATTAGTATTGCACAACACTAGGCACCACATCTTCTAACTACACAGTACACATCTCACATAAGCATGCTCTACCAATAGAGGTAACAGTAGTCTACAGCTATGCCATGTTACCTGCACGCTCTGTGTCAACTTGCTGTGTGGCTCCGGCCTCCATGATGATACATGTTACTTGTTGTTGTTGTTGTTGGCCAGGAGCCACCTGGCTCAGGAGCAGCTCCTCCACTCTGGTGAAGGGGGGTGGTTGGCTACCCCACCACCTGTGGCAAGCTGTTGTCTATGGATATCAGACGCATGCTGCCAGACAAAATCACTGCAGTCATGGTGTACCTGCTCATATGTCTGGTTATGCATGCTTATGTCATTTACCCTACGGACAAGATCTTGCCACAGTGCAGTCCGCTCATGCTGGTCCTGGCTGGTTCTGGGGAAGAGCAGGGCATAGTGCTGCACCAGGCTTGTTGTTATCAGTTCCTCCTCTGCCGGGCTATAGCTGGGGTTACAATGCTGGGACATGACCCTGGAAGACAATGAAACAATATGTGTGAGCAAGTCATGTGGCACACAACATTCTAAAGTACAGATATCAATAAACTGCCATATATAGCAACCTATTGGCTGTCAGAGGATACACACTTTCAATACCACATATCAGTGCTCAGCCCACAACTGCCTGACAGTGCCTGGAACACCCTATATATCAAACCATGTTTTGCACAGCAACAAAGATAAACCAGTATGTAAGACTATAAACAGTACATGGCACACTGTATGCAACACAATGCACCACCTAGACACAGGAGGTATATATCAAGCTAATGCATCAAGAAATATGTAATCCATTGCAATGATTGTAAAGTCCAGTTACAGTATTATCAGTATACCACACTAGTCGTTGATGGCAAACCCCTGCCTAACAAATGTGCACATTCATTAATATAGGTGTCATACTGCTGTACTACACTATACATGTTGCTAGGTATGCACCTACATCCTGTAACACACATATGACCGAGGCCATGGTACAGGCATACCCACACACACATCAGACATACATACCAGACACAAAGGTATGGCAACCCAGATGACCTTTACCTGTGTAACATACAGTACTGTGTGTCAGTAGTTACGAAAACTTATGCCTGAGGTATGTAATCTGTGAGGACTACACGGAACACAGAAAACAGTGGTTCCAAGAAATGTGGACATACACCATACTGTGCTGTTTAGGCATACAGCTTCAGGTAGTACTACAGTTCATACAGGAGTTGTATTCACCAGCAGTAACACTCAATAAGCATACATGTACTGCTTTAGCCTACAATGGGACACCCCAGTCGACACCAAGGGACTAAGACAGACCATATGGCGTACTGCTTTTTCCACCTAGCAATTGCATACACATCTTTTGCTGGGATCACAGCTAGGACACATAATACCATGACAGAAACAGTTTCCCAATAAGCTATCACACATATACAGAACACTGACACATTCACCAACACATTCACCATCACACTCAGTCAACCTCACATAGCAATTATTGCAACAAGTACATGTGGGTGTGTATCGCTTCATAGGTAGGTAACAGGCTATTGGCCCAAGGGCCTATACAGGTCTAGCCATATGCTACCCTGGCCTTTGACACACAGGTAATTACGTTTCACATGATCCTAACAAGCAGAGCCACAGAGGTGATTCCCGGGGTGTATTTCCTATCTCCCATACAATCATCAGGATTATTTATGACAACTGCTAATTAGGAGCTTTGTTTGCTATTGATAGGTGGTTTGTTCCAGAGTATGGGATGTCTCTGAGATAGGAATCTATCCCTCCAGCATGTGCTGTTTATTGAGGTCACAAGGTTTAGGTCCCTAGGGCATGCAGCTTGTAGGGATTGTGATCTGTTTATGTTGAGCATGTCCAACAGCTGTGGGTTTGACATAGCTTAGTATGTTAGGCAGAGGTCACCTCTGGGTAGGCGGTATGCGACACAGTCTAGCTTTGGGTTTGTGAGACGGTCTGCATAGGGCATCTGTTTGAGGCCGGTATTACTCTTTGTGAGGTATGTCTGTGTCATTTCCAGTTGCTGTAGGTGTCTTGTGAGGTACATACCACATGGGGCATTGTACTCTATAATGGGCTTTATGTGTGATGAGTAGAGGGGAACACTGACCTATATTTCCCTGGATGACACACCTTTTGTGATGACGTATGCCACGTAGACAGATGACATGACTAGTGTGGCACTGTGATTATCAGAGGGGAGACTACTGTCCACCTGTGTCCCATGGTCTCTTATCACGCCTTCGGTGTTTAGTAGACTATCACCTATGTGTTAGTTAATGGGTACAGAGTTTTTGCAAGAAGGGATGCCAATGCAGTGTCAACATTGAGCTTGAGTCCATGGCTTTGTCACAAGGCATCTATTGCAGTAAATATGTCCCTGTCTCTCTCTCTCTCTCTATATATATATATATATATATATATATATATATATATATAAACATCCATACATATAGATATACATATAGGCACATATACAGTCCACCTTTCATACATTGGTGTACATATAGATATACATATAGGCACATATACAGTCCACCTTTCATGGTGGGGATATCACTTATGTGAAGGTTGTGAGGTATACAGTTATGCCATAATATTGCACAGTGTTGTGCGGAATGCATTGAAGGTGTTCTCAGCCCATGTAGCTTTACCAGGCCTCACTGGCTGCAACTCTGCAAACCTGACGAATCATACCCACAGCGTTTAACCACCACATATATATACCAGCACTGTATGGTGTCTTGTTTGCCACACACTACAACCTACATAGAAATATGCACATAACCTTCAACAACATATATATGTCCACCCTTCACAAACATTTGCAGCATGTCCCTTGCTCTATGCACATGTACAGATGCTAATATATCTGACACAGACAGATCTCTCCATATGTGTGTGCCATACACACACAAGGTCCACACTGTTGTAAGTTTGTGTACCTCACGGCTGACCTGTTGGGCCTTGCTGCAACATGAACAGGTGTCACATATGAGCACACAGTAATATTAGAGGGTGTATATATAGCTGCAAATGCTAGATTAGCATACTAGCCTGGTACAGCTGTTGCCAATGCTAAGCTACACATTAATATGACTATCATGCATTTGTTACTCTGTCACATCCATGTTTATATAACCCTATACGCTACTCCCCTAAACAGACATTGTTCACACTACTGTACAGAACACAGATAACATGGATCAGATGTTTGACATTTAATGCTGAACTACATATGTCACAGTCATATCCCACTGACACAGCTACACACTGATTTCTCCATGACAGTAGTTATGCAGGGCATCTGTGCATAGATACGTACTGCTGCCGCATATGGATGATTCAAACTATGCAAAGTACTCTTCATAAACATCTACTACATGCCATTACCTTTCCTTTGTATGTGTTCATATTTGTCATTTTCATGTGTTTTGTAATAGATGTATTTATTATATCTCATTTAATTTTTGAGATAAATCTTTTTTCAATATAATTTATTTTTCAATATATTTTTTTCAATATATTTTTCTTTTCAAATATATTTTTTCAATATATATATATATTTTTTTTTTTCAATATATTTTTTTATTTTTCAATATATTTTTTTTTCCAAAATATTTTTTTCAATATATTTGTTTTTGTCTATATATTTTTTCAATATATTCTTTTATTTTTTTCTTTCAATATATAACTATTTCTTTCGATATATATTTTTTTCTTTTTTTTCTGCAGCTGTTGTCTGCATCTGCATCCGTGTCTCTATCTTTCTCTCCCTCTGTAGCTGCAATGAAATGATTGCATGTGTGGACAGCAAGTACAGCCTGCTTTTATGGGTATCTGCACATGTGCATGTGATGGCCTTTGCACCAATTGGTGGCCACAATTTGGCAATTGCATGCAGCCTGCTGTGTGGTACTTGCAGTACTCACTGTCATAGCAACCCAATGCTATACATTGCTAAGTCAGGTAGGCGTAGCCCTTTTAGCTTTCCGAAGTGGGGACCATGCTTGTTTGCTGTGGACACTGTTGTGTAAGTCAGAAGGTTGGTATACTTCTTATAACTGATGCTAGGGGTGTATCCAGTGATTTGAATGTTGTTCTCAGACCTGAATGTTGCCACTTCCAGAACACAGTTGACAGTGTAGATTTGTACTCACCCCTACAAATGCTAACACAAGATACATAGGAGTATGTAATTTCTTTTCTACTTATACAACTAGCTGCCATACATACGTAGTTATTGAGATGTTTTCATTTGGCACATGAACTGTTTGTGAACTGCTATACTGTGGATATTAATGTACTCACTTCTGCACAGTTTGTGTTTTTTTTTGTTGACATTAGCACAGGATGCTCATGAAAACTGGACAATTCCAGTACTGAGTATGCCTACCTACATCCTTGCTGGACCTTGAACACACAGGTATTTTGTACATTTGGGTGGGGATTGTCCAGCTATGATACTGTCTGGGGGTTGTAAAATGCTGCTGTAACATTATTTACTGCTAAAATGGCTGGTTCTGTTATCACAGTCATGTAATGCTATTCCACAACAACTGCTGGTAAAGTTCCACAGAACAGGTTTTGTGTTATGGCATTCCTATCTTACCTTTACATTCACTCCTTCTGATGCATGATATATATATTTCAGCAACAACCTGCTGTATATCTACTGTGGCTTAGTGGTACTTCATGCAGTCTAGTGTGTCCAAGGTCCGGGGTTCGAGACTGGCATTGGTGTTTTATTTTGCTGCTGAGCAGAACAAGGCCCCTCACATGCAGGGTGACTAAGGCACTTTTAAGCAGTTGTAAGCGGGTTTGCGCAGGTTTGCGTGATGCTTAGCAATACTTATCTAAGTGCACACAGGCGCACACTCGCGCAAACCCACTAACTACTGATTAAAAGTGCTTACTCCCGCTAACCCCTGCGCTCATTTCTTTGAAAGAAAAGAAAATGGGGAGATAGGAAAGTGGTGAAAAAGGGGCACAAAGAGGGAAAGACAGTAGGGAAAACAGCTTGGGATGTGCAGGATGGGTGTAGGGAAGGTCCATAGCTGCCCATTTCTTTAACAGCAACAGCTGTGAATATACTAGTAATTTGGATGTAAATTTGAAACCTTCCACCCCTGAGAGAGGGGTGAGGACAACGAAGTATGTTGTACTGCCAATTAAATTTCAGTTTATGTGTCCAGCGGACATGTGTGCAAAATGGGCAGCTATGTATGGGGCGTAATTTTTTTGTGGGAGCAGACTGCCCATTTTTTTTTTCAGGTGAGAGTGGAATGTGGGGTAGGGGAAGTAGGTATATTTTGGGAGGTAGGTTGGGGAGGTAAACAGACAAGACAAACAAGACACATACAGGGGCAGAATATGACACATGGGGTGGGTGAACACCATTGACGGGGAAGGGTGTTTGGAAATCGCAAGCCCATGACCCCTCAGATGGCAACAGTGGAACTGAGATCCTCACCCATGGGCAGTCACCACTGCACCTTCACAGACCGGAGGGTGGCTGTGCTGGGGGCTGCATAGGAGGGGCAGGCGCACCCGTGAGTCATGCCACTCTTGCCTCGAGCTGGCGTAGAGGATCAGCGACTGAACACTCGATCTCCCTACGTACCACAGCCCGGACTATTCGGAGGGTGATAGGTGGCCCTCCTCCGGCCAAGCTTCACAAGGGGGATGAGCCCCATCCCCTGCAGCACTTCCACCCAAAGGTGGCACAGGACCAACGGAGGAGGAGGTCCCAGGCTGGGCACTGGACCTGCTGGTGCCAGGTGCCATCGCCAGCTGAGGTGGGACAGGTGGGTCCGCTGGGACCGACCTTCCCATACGCTCTATGTTTAGGAGGATTTAATGACAATATGGGTTAGTAATAGCCAACAGCATTCCAATTTAGTTGTAACAGCATACAGTAGTATTCCCATTAACCCAACACACCAGAGTTCCAACAGTTGAACAGTATGCATAACACATGCATATATAGAACAACAGTGGACATTCCAACAGCATGCAGGATTGATTGCTGGCAACAGGCCACCAACATTGTGGTATGTGAACAGGGCACATGCATCAACGTAAATGCAGATATTATAAACCAATAGGACATGGGTCCCAACAAATGTTATGAGATTAGACATACCCATTGAGGTGTGGAATTGCATTGTTTATGCACATACAGTAGGGTGTAAAAAATACCTCCATTAACAAGTTATATATACTTATAATTTGCACTACATTCCTATTGACTGCAGTTATATATCCCCTACATGTATTATTACACTGGGCAATGTCCGTTAAATTGGATTTTGCTAGTTCTTGATATACCTGACCTGTATCTGACATACAAACTGTCCTGGATGCAGATGTTACTACTACATATTTATATTTATATATCTACATATCTGGATGTGTTCAGGTGACATTATCAGGTATATGTTGACAGCCCCCTACATTTCTAGCAGCTCACTGACATTTCTGGGGAACACAATAACAAGCTACTCATGTGCCAGATTAACCTGTACATGCCGGCCATGAACCGACAGTTGAGGACTGTATATATGCTTAACAGCTACTGGCACTCCCTTCATCCACTTTATATGGGCCTACCCATGTGTGGGTTGACTGCACTTAATACAACAGTACTATTTCTATAATGCAAGGGTACAACAACATATCGAAGAAAGTGACATGGACACACTCCAGGAATTATACCTTTATCAATTACATTACACATTTTTCTAGTGGCTCTCTCATTTATTTGATATATCAGTGCATGCAGAGGTCTTTTATTCAAGACATATACCTTTATTAATGGGTTACAAAACCTTTTCACTCTGTCTCACTTATTTTATATAACAGTACATGCAGAGAAGTTATTCAACACTCATTATACCTTTATTAATGGGTTACAACACTCTTTTTCAGGCTCTATGACTTCTTTTATATGACAACACATGCAGAATAATTACTAACCTGCCTGGTGGCGCAGCCTTAGCAGCCTATCTGCATAGGCTTGCAGATTCGCAGCACGGACACTTGCAGCTGTGAAGTAAATGAAGGGATATTGAGACATACCTATCCATAACATAGACTACAATAGCAATTCTTACATACTTCCATGGCTACATACTCAGTAGTGGGGCATTTTCCATTTCACGGGCCTCCTGTATCCACTGGTACAGTTGGTCCTCCTTGCATTTCTTCAGGTCTGAGAAGTGGTGTCTGACGTGCTCACCAGTCCGAGGGACACCTGTGGCACTGGTGAGATCATGTGCTAGATGGTTCTAGGCTTCCGCTTTGTACTCAGTGCCCTGAAACTGGCCCTGCAGGAGTCTTGCATCATGATGATTGACGAGGAGCCAAACCATTACTTTTGACTCCTCAATGCCCCACCGTTGTGCTCGTAAACGGGAGCCCTCTCCAAAACTGGCCATACTGTCTGCAGATGGGAGCTACATCCAGTTATGGCAATTATTCCTGCCTATGGATCTTAAATATGCCTCTTTTCCCGCACTTATTTGTGATTGGCCGGTTTTGAAAAATCTCAGCTAAAAGCAAACCTGCTTAGCAATGGGTAAACTTCCATTGATATATATGAGTGTGTTGAACATGCACCCATATTTAAAGCTGTCATGGCTGAGTGGTTTAGTACTGTGATTATGGTGCACAGTATCCCGGGTTTGAGGCCTGTCATTGCTTTTTATTTTACTACTGGCCAGACCGGCTAGGAGGTGTGGCTGTGTTTAGCCGACTTTTCTCAACTTTGCCCGATGTTGCCCAATGTTGCGCTAGTTAGCGCGGTGCGCAGTTCCGCGCAAAACTATTGCACTAGTTAAAGCAGTGCTAAGCTATGAGCAACTGTGCTTAATACTAGTAAACTTTGCTTAGTAGTGCTTCACATTGCTTAAGATACGTTACTTATGCATTTATCAGTATGCATGACCATTCCACCTTTATATATATATATATATATATATATATATATATATATATATATATATATAAAATATCGTTCACTACCACATAGGCCATTTCAATGCATTTTACTGACATTTAAAAGGTAAATGTCAGGAATTCTTTTTATGCACACATTTCCTACAGAAAATAGGTAGTGGAGTGGTGGGACTCGAACCGGGAATGCCTCCTCTTTGTGTGATGGCTCTACCACTAGGCTATAGCTATTTGGCTTAATTTGCATATAAATAGTTTATTATCCTCTTCGACTGCTAACTGTAGCTAAGCAATGGGCAAACGCGCAAATACGGGCAGCTATATCGGGAATAATAAAAAAAAAAGAAAGCTTTACATTTTAAACTTGTACAGGGATTTAGAATGTGGAGGAGTGTAGTGTTGGGTATGTGGACATTTGAGCGGACTCGCTCATTTCGGTTGACATTTGCAGTTTAGGCACTTGCAGGGGTGTGGATATTTGGACTGCTCGACAGTCTGACATGCCCCCTGCACTCGTGCACGCTCCGTGTAAGCCTTAGAGTTGAGTCAGCGTGCCCTCATGAATATGCATGACGCGCTGACATCATACTCTTAGACTGCAGTTTCTGTGTGAGACTTAGTCTTACATGGAGGATTAGTGAATCCCGGCCTATGTGTTACAATTCCTTTTAATTTAAGGGTAGCACACACTTGATCAGGCCAACGTTGAGCCCTCCTCGATCTCTCTCTAGCAAACCCCCCCTCCACTCTTCTAGTTTCACTATTCCCTGCTAAAATCATATAAATTGGCTATACAGCTAAATTATTTACAAGATAGTACCAAGTTTTACTAGAGTGTCACACTTAGCCTGCAATCCTTAGCCTGGGGTTTTTGCTTCGCTCAGTTCGCGCCCCTCCCTGCCCCCAAATCTCACCCATCCCCACTACATCTACATTTATTTAGCAGCTGAAAACCACTTCCATAATTACTCCACCAATCAAGCCATACCTCTGAAATTCCCACCCCTTCTATCCCTCCTACCTTCTTAACACATCTCCAAACCTAACAGTTATGCTACTAGGTAATACAGTTACACTTCTTACCTGCACAATTCTGGCCTACATAACATCCTCCCAAGGCTCTACAGTAATAACTCCCAACCATTTTCACTGCACAGTCTCATCAACTCCCTCAAACACCCACTGCATAACTTCATTACCCCTACCACAAATAGCCTCCTCCAAGCACAACTACTCACTTACCAAACTCCCACCTCATTTAAACACAAAATATTCCTAAAATACGACAAGGTTTTTTTACTGCATATATAAAACATATTTTTAACTCTCTCTCTAAACTTGCCCTTAGTGGAGACATACACCCCAACCCCGGTCCCTGCATGACTAACCCCTCCCCAAACCCTCTTCCAAATAACTCCCCACCACCCAAATCACAAACGACAAAAAGTCATCTGACCTCTTCATTATGTCTTTTAACATCAGAAGCATCTGTAATAAAATCCAGGACCTCCATGCCAACATAAACGTGTACTCCCCAGACATTCTCATCCAAATTGAAACCTGGCTTAAACCTCATAAAGTGAGGAAATACGCCCACCTGGATATAACATCCTTTGCCAGGACAGACTATCCAGAAAAGGAGGTGGTGTGGCACTGTTATATAAACACCACTTCAATATCCAAAATCTTAGCAAATCAGCTCCCTAGTTTGACAAGGAGGAAATCCTTTACGTCACTCCCAAAATAAACCCAAAGAAAGCAATTAACATTATAGGGTGCTATTTCCCACCAGGCCAAAATATGCCCTCCCTTGAAAACCTACTGAGCTGGGCCAATCTCTCCCTACCCCAAGAAACTGTCATCATCAGTGACTTTAACATCAACTGGCTATCCTGCAATAGCAACCACCCAGCCCTCCACCTAAATCTCCATGGGTCCTCACAGCTAATGCAATCTTCCACCCGGGTCAATAAAAACCCTAATAATCACACCATTCTTGATTGGATCTTAGTTAACAAAGACCCTCCCTCTTACCTGGCAGGCTGTCTACTTGACTGCCTCAGTGACCATTCCCCAACCTTCCTACTAAGACATCACATAAATTATACCAAACCCATTACCCACAGACTAATTCGTAACAAAGCTAATTTCAAACCCCACTCCTTCTCCTCATCTCTCCAGAGAAATTAACTGGTTACTGCTAAAGTACCTCAACCTAGACGAAGCAGTTCACTTCTTTAGCAGCACCTTCCTCAACATCCTAAACACCCATGCCCACATAAGAAACACCAAAATCAGAACTAAGACCTCCCCCTGGCTACAAAAACCCACCAGGGGCCTAATGAAAACCAAGGATAAAGCATGGGAATGCTGGTGCATAACTAAAAAACCCTCAGGTAGGCAATTCTTCCTTGAGCTATGTAACAAGGCCAAAAAGCAGGTAAAAATAGACAAAGCCCTTTACTATCAGACTTCCATAAACTCTTCCCAAAACAACCCTAAGCAATTCTGGTTGACAATTAACTCTATCCTCTGCCCAGGGAAAGTAGACCCTCCCCGTCATCCATCCCTCCCACCTCCTGCAGCATAGCTGACTCCTTCAGCAAACACTTCACAGAAACCATACTATCCCTAACTAAAAAACACTTCCCTACATCAATTCCCCCCACACCTAACCCTAATTCACCCCTCCCTGCTTTCTTCTTCTCCACAGTACCCATCTCCTACATAAAAACACTCCTGACAAAACTTAAACCCACAAAACTGGCGGCTGATAACCTGCCCACAGAATACCTAAAAATAGCAGCTGATGTCCTAGCTTATCCTATTTCCATCTTAATCGATCATTCCATATCTGAATCTTATGTACCCACACTATGGAAAATATCCACCATCATTCCCCCTCCACAAAGGTGGCCCCTCCAAAGACCTCTCCAACTACCGCCCCATTGCCATCCTCTCCCCTCTCTCCAAGATACTCAAAACATGTATCAATTCACAGGTCTCTAATTACCTCCTCACCAATAACCTCCTCTCCAATACCCAACATGGATTCAGGCCATATCACAGCACTACTACTACTACTGCTCTGCTCTCCTTCACTAACACTATCCTCCATCACAAAAACAATGGCCTCTTCTCTGCTGTATTTCTGGATCTATCTAAGGCCTTTGACATTGTATCACATGAACTACTACACTCTGCTCTCTCCAACCTTTCTTTCTCCAAACCAGCCACCAATTCATTCCACAGCTATTTACATGGCTGCCAGCAATAAGCTATCTGGGAAAACAATCTAACAATCTATCCCCTTGCCTCCCTGTCACTCTCAGTGTTCCCCAAGGTTTCATCCTTGGCCCCCTTCTCTTCTCTCTTTTCACCAACAACCTGTATACCACCACCAAACATGCCTCCCTCATTCAGTACACAGATGACTCCATCCTCATCTGCTCAGCCCCAACTCTAAGAGAACTTCCAACAGATTACATAAGAATCATTCTCATCTGTTGAAAGCTGGCTATCCAATGCTCAGCTCCTTCTCAATCCAAATAAGACCAAACTCATCTTCCAACCATCCAAATCTACTCCAAATACCCCCCACTTCAATATACTTGCCAAAGACAATACCTCCATCTCTCCATCAGTCCAGACAAAACTAGTACAGATCGACAACAATCTTAAATTTGACATCCACATTATCTCCAACAATAAAAAAGTTCACAAAAACTTGGTGCTTTATACAGAAACCGCCAATACCTCACCAAACCAGGTAAATCTCTATCACCAATTCCCAACTAATCTCCACCCTACTCTATGCATTGCCCATACTTAAAAACCTTAGACAGTCAGCCTTAAACTCAAAGCCTGCTACAATAAAATTGCAAAATTTGCCACTGGCACCCCCCTACCGTAGCCACCACTGTGCCTCACTTAAGAGACCTAGACTGTCTTGAGCTCCCACAACTTCTACACCTGAATCAATTCTCATTTGCTCATAAACTTGTAAACCATACTCTCAAAATCCCATCACTACAAACACTTCTCCAACTCTACCACTCTTTCAGACCCCTACACTCCAGCAATAAATATCTTCTCCAGGTTACCAAAGCCAAAAACTCAGCAGGGGAAGCTCTATTTTCCTGCGCCATATCCAAGCTCTGGAACAATCTTCCCCCCACCTTAACTACCCTATCTTCCTGCAGTTTTTTCAAGACTGCACTTAAATCACACCTAATTACTCACTGGCTTTCTCCTAGCCGAAATCCTGAATAAATACCCCCTCCCTCCTCCCCTTCTGCTCTCTCTCTCTCTCATCCCTGCTTCGATAAAGCAATCCTCTACCACTATAAAATGAACCGAATGTCAATAATTGCTAGTTCTACCTTCCTAGATTTAATAATCATTAGTCTATTAGTATTGTTAACTTGTAGCTGCTAGACAATTTAGTACTGTGTTGCAGCTAGTTTATTTCAATGTTTAAATTTAGTGCTTCTTAGTTAATTGTACCAAATATGCTCCTGTACTATGTCATCACCACCATTACTGTATACATACCTTTGACTTTTATTGTATACCATTTATCATGTACATATTGTGGAGCTTTTCTTCCTGGGCCACCGCTGAAAAAGGACCTGTGTCCAGTTGGAATTTCCCGGTAAACAAATGTAAATAATAATATCACAAATTAATATATGCTCCTTTCTTCATGTCCACTGAAAATGCTCAGTGTACATCACCCCAGAGCATACCTCCCAACCGTCCCTAATTACTCGGTTTTTACAGAGTTTTGGGGTCCCAATGAAGGGGTGCCATGATTCCGGAGTGGCACCCCTTCATTTCTGATTTTTTTAATCTAAGTTTTACAGATCGCGGTTTTGGAGCTGACGTCATCATGTGCGCGATGACGTCAGCTCCGTCAGCCTGTCGGAATGAAGCTTAGACGTTCGCACATTAATTTTAAGCCATGCAGTTTCTCCAACGCACCATTTGATAATTTTAAGCCATGCAGTTTCTCCGCCGCTTTGGATTTTCATCTGTTTCAAGTACTTGTAAGTAATGGAGTTCAATTACTCTTTTGGAGTTTAAGTCCTGGAGTTGGGAGGCTGACGTTTAGGTAGTTGGACAAGGTACCTTTTACAATAGATTCTCTTTGCTTAAGAGTGTGCGTGTGTGTGTGTGTTTATGTACAGATAAATGCATGTAAAAGTATGGGTGCAAGGCATGTTATGTTAGTATTATAACAGGAGGTGAGCATACGGACAGAGTTTTAAACATAGCAATAAACACAGCATTTTGTTTCTGGGAACTACTCAGTCCAGAGATTAAATACTGACCATCTAAACTGTGTCATTAAATACTTATAATATATGTAATAATCATACTTATCACCAGTTGTAATTTAACAGCTAAAATTCAAAGTGGATGTGAGAATGGACAAAACGTTTTTTTTTTTTTTAAGAATTGGTTAGTGTCCAACTTTTGTGGGCTATTTCACATTCATGGTACTTCACTTGGGAAACACACTAAGGGTTGCTATCAGCAGCCAGCGAGTAATTTGACTGTTGACAAAGTATAACCTTTTATTCTAGCAATTTTCTAAGCTTATAAACTCAGTTATGTATTTGAAATGTGTCCCTATTTTGGGGCTGTATTCCAACATTATTGGCTTTGTTTGGGTTTTTTGTGCTAAGAGGTTGAGAGCTATGGTGAGATGTGAGATCTAAATTCACTAAATGATAGCCATTTAAGTTTCAGTCTGTCTTTCAAGAAACTGATGATTTGGCATAGGGGTATGTTGTTCTGATTGTAGTGCAGTGTCCTGGGTCCAAGATTTGGCAGTGAAATGCATGGTGGTAACATGTTTTATTCTAGCAACTTTCCAAACTTATACAAGCAATAATTAAAATGTGTCTCTGGTTTTTGCCCTTTTGTGCCCCCCCCCCCCCAAAAAAAAAAAAACTGAAATTGAAAATAGGTGCAAGGAGCTGTGCAAGATGCTCATGTCTTACACTACTGTCATTCTATTTATATATTTACACTTTTATGATGGAAATGTTCTTACCTGGGCAGATTTTGTCATTATTGGTTCATGCATTTTGTATCATTGCCTACTGGAAAAATGTTCAAACTATAAATGTAAAATGCTCTATAACTAAAGTCTAACAAGTGTGCTGTATTATGCAATGACTACAATTTAATAAAGTCAGGAAGGTGCATCAAATAACGCATGTATGTTTCTTGTTTTGTGTGCAAGGGGCCTATGATTTGAAAATGGCCCAAATGTAATCTTTATCACCACTGGCCAGATGAATTTTCTTTGGATGTGGTGTGGGTTTCAACGCTGTTTCAATGAATTTGAGTTTCAAGGGCATAGAAGTTTTAATGCTATGTCTATTTTCATTGCGAGACAGTATTCTGTTGTTTAGCAGATACCTATTCATGTTTGTGCATTGTGCTATAAAATGTAAAAATAAAATCCAAATAATCATTGTAGAAGTAAAGCAGCATGCACATGAGTGTTTATGGTAAATGGGGTGAAATAGCCAGGTAAGGGGACATTGGAATGGCTACAGGGGGACTCTGGGGCCATATTTTGGTTGTCTGTTCTAAAGTTTGCGTTTGAAAGTTGTTATCCCACAATTCCATTGTAGGGGTGGGGTTATGTAATTATGTATGCAAATTTTACATTAATCAGCGTACGGATTTGTACCTATTTTTCATGGGCCTTGTCCAGATTTTTGGTGATTCCAGGTTGAGAGGTATGCCCCAGAGATATTCTTCTTACCCTAGTAGTGAAGGACGCTGTGTAACTTTCCAGGACTGTGTCTTCTAAATGTTCTGCATGTTTATTACCAGCTACTGCAAAATATGTACGTGCTCTGTCATTCATTTTTGTTGCATGGCTTAGCATTTAAATAGACTGTCTGCTTAATCATCAATAAAACAGCAGTTTGTGTGATATATATGCAAATGAGTTTATGTTCCATAAGTCTATGAAACATATTTTAGTGTTTAGTGTAAGGATAACAGAATACTTATCTTAGTTCACAGTACAATGCCTGAACAAGGACTTGCATATTTTCTGCCTATGTGTATCAAACTTTGTGGCTGCATAGACTGTACTGCTTATGATACAGAATTCACACTTTCAGAATGAAGCTCAGGCCACCATGTTGTTTTACAAGGCATTCATGGTGATGGTTACTGATCTGAATTGTCCCTCAGTCAGCACTTGCTAGTGTGCTAAAGAGTACAACAATGTTCTACCCCTTGCATAGCCACTCCAAAGATAGATCACTGGGACACCATTAAGGTACATTTTGTAAGACAGACGCATGACATGACCTTAATATTTACTGAGGCTACTGATATCACCAGGAAACATGTGTAATGACCTTGTGGTACTGCAATCCAGATCTCCAATACTGGGAAGCAGAGGTTAGACAGGAAAGATATGACTGGTACAGAAAGCAGTTGCTACTATTTTTCAGTGTAATTTTACTTTTTTGTTTCTATTATTCAGAGCTGCATTCCTAACAATGATTATTTCTTCTGACAGAGCGTAGGATACATCAAGTGGACAACTGTGGGAAACACCTTTGTGTTGTGCCTGTTGCTTGTCTGTCTTGGCAATGCATGAATATTGGTGGCTAGTGTAGAGATGTTTGGTTAAGTCTGAGGGCATTACGTGAGGCTTCCACTATCTTTCACATAAATGAACTGAATATTAACTGAACTAGAAGTTTTGACTCGATTTTTTCAGTTAGTTCCCCACCCACCCTCCCTGTTTTTGTTTTGGTGTTGGTGTTAATCTTGGTGGCTTTGAAACTGCCTGCCCCTCTTGTAAATTTGTGTTTGAATACTCCTTCTGGGCCCATCTCATTTTCTCACTCAACTGAGTGCAATGAGATCATATTCTGATTTCAGGCACTCCTACTGTGTACAAAGAGAGCATCTGGGAAAGAAAAAAAAATTAAGCTCGTTTCCTGCCTTTCCTTAAGTGGTCTAGACTGTTTGTAGGCTTCTGAGCCCCCAAGCCTTTCTGTGTTGGAGGGAAGCCTTCTAGCTTAATTTTGTTTCTTAGAACTAGCCAGTTTTCTAGTTTCAACACTCAAATCTGTTTCTTTGAACTCACCACTTGTTCAGAACTCATTGTAAGCACTAAAACTGCAAATTACTACAGCACTTGACTTTCCTCACTTGTCTAGAGGAAAGCAGTTTTTAGTACTTAATAAATAAGCACCTATCCAGGCATGTCTAAGGGTCAGCTCCCGGTGATTTCTCCTATTTACCTAATGGATCTGGGCATCTTGGGGCAAGGCAGCAATTGCCTCATGTACACAGACAACCCTCTCCTCCTACCACCCAACACTACAACCTGTGAGAGATGCACTTATATAGCCAAACTGGAAACAAAGCTCTCTTCACCCAAGACTGGACTAGACAGTCAAGAGGAGAAGGTAAACACTTGCACCACACCACACTCATCACATAGTCCCTCAAAACCTACACCACCAAAACACACACATAGAAACACAAAACACACGCCTACATTTGCGGAGGCACTCAATAAAAACCTGCCCAAGCATCAGGGACCTCCAAAGCAGAAACGCAAGCAAACTCCACCCCCCAACACAACCCAAATGACACACAGACCACAAACTCAGTGTGCCACTCAACCACAGCCCATAAGGCATAACAACGTAACCAACACTCTAGTCATAGGTGACTCTATAGTCAGGCACACTGATGTTCCACTCACCAGGCTAAACAACGAGAAAGTTACTGTCAGCTACCTGTTAGGTGCCAGGATCTGCCACATAAAGCACGCACTCAGGTCACTCCACAACAAGTACAAATATGACACTGTCATTGTCCATGTTGGTGTGAATGACCTGAGACATACCTCCCTGGACTACATGAAAAGAGACATGGAGGAGCTCTCGGATCTTGTAGTCCAGGCAGCTATGACCCTAGCCCTGAGTAGCATCCTGCCATCACCCAGAATGATGCCACAGTACAAGAACAAAATTGACTTCAACTATTGGCTAAGCTTCTGGTGTGATTCTAAGGGGATCCAGTATTTGTCTGCCTGGGACGACATGATCAACAGACCACGATGCTTTGCCAGAGATGGCCTGCACCTGTTGCCCTTGGGATTTCAGATACTGGCTAAGGCTCTTGCCACCCCTATAGTGCCTTTTTTAGGCAATGTTCAAATGACAAATTCACCACCGTAACAGGTACAAGCAAGCAAAATCTGACGGTAATGCTATTCAGTGCTAGAAGTCAAAACCTCAAAATGCACTCACTCGAGACACTCCTTAAAATGGAGAACATCGACATCTGTGCAGTGACAGAGACCTGGTTCAAAGCTCCAGAGAGCACCCCTGCATTACCAGGCTATAATTCATACCACACCTTTCGGCCACCTAACCCAGAACGAAGCACTAAAGGTGGAGGCGTGTCCATATTCATTAAGGATATCCACACCTCCAGGCCAGTTGCACAGCACAATGCATCTGAGATTATCCAAGTGCAACTAACTCTGCACAAGACCGCAATCCAAATTCTAGCTTGCTATAGACCCCCCACCATGCCCCAGGATTCCAACTCCTCATTTCTTGATACACTGGAAAGTATTAGGGTACAACCCAACACCCTAATAATGGGCAATTTCAACTACCCCACCATTAACTGGGAAAACTACTCATGTACCAACTCTTTTGCTCAACGTTTTCTGGAATTCATAAATTCCAACGCCTTGGGTCAACTTATTCACACCCCCACCAGGGGCAACAATATCCTAGACCTGGTCATTACCAACATGGGCAACCGGTGTTCCACACCAGAGGTCAATTCCTCATTGGTCAGATCCGACCACAAGCTAATCACCATAGATATCCACATCCTGCCACCACTCCCAATTAGGGAAACCACCGTAAGAAACTTCTCCATAGCCAACTTCACACTTAAGACAGAAGTGGCAAACTTCATGACACCCATACAGATGGACAATAGAGGTACAACTGCTGAATCTTACACAATTGCACTTTATAAGCACTTACCCGAGTGCATGGATCATGCTATCTCTAATAGAACCAAGATGCTATCCTCCAAAAAGGGAAGCCAATCTGGTGGTCCTCTGCCATATACAAGCTCTACAACAGAAGAAACTGTTGCAAAAAAAGAGTACAATCTCATGACTGGAGGAACTCCCTGGTCAACCTCAGTAAGAAGCTGAAATCCCTCATAAAATCCTCTAAAGCTAGTTACAAAAACAAAATTGCCACCAATTCTAAAGACAACCACAAAGCATTCTATAGCTATGTCAAGAATCTCAATGGCAACACTCAGATCTGCTCTGAGTTACAGCACAATGGCACTAAATATACAGAACCAACTGATATTGCCAACATCCTGGCAGACAGATTCTGTGCTAACTTTACCCCCCTCTCACCCCCTACAGGGCACATCTCTATACCGGAAGAGTGCAAAGTTCCTGTAATCACGGCTGCACAGGTAAAAAAAAACACTCTCCAAAGCCAAGAACACAGCATCCAAGGGACCTGACAATATCCCAGGCTGCGTTCTACACAAACTACAGAATGAACTGGCACCCTACCCAAGTACCATGTTCAATCATAGCCTCACCTCAGACTTTGTGCCCACTGAATGGCGCACAGTGACGGTTATCCCACTCCAGAAAGGGGGATAGCCTGACGAGCCTGGTCTGCAAGGCCATGGAACATATCATCATGGAACTCAGAAACAAAGACATTGGTAATCTCCAAACTCTGGACCCTACCCAGTTCGGATTTGTAAAAGGCAGATCATGTCTCCTAAACCTGACAGACTTCTCTGAAGCAGTCACCAAAGCCATAGATGAGGGTAATGTGGTTCACACAACTTATCTAGATCTCGTCAAGGCTTTCGACACCATCCCCCACTCTGGAATTATAGATAAGCTCACTAAACTAGGTATAAATCCCTATGTCACAAGATGGGTTGCCAACTGGCCCACGTATAGAACCCACACTGTGAAAGTAGCAGACTCCAAATCCGACTTCAGACCAGTGACAAGTGGAGTACCACAGGGTTCAGTCCTGGGTCCTCTCCTGTTTGGTATCTACTTCTCTGAAGTACAGGCTAACACAGAAGGTCTTTGGCTAACAAAGTTTGCAGATGACTGCAAACTAGGAGCCATAATCGAAACTCCTAACGATGTGGACATACTACAAATGGGCCTCACTGAGACAGATGCCTGGTGTCAAAGCCATGGCCTGAAGCTCAATGCCAAAAAGTGTATTGTCATCCCCTTTGGTAAAAACTCTGTACCCATGAACTACCACATAGCTGGTAGTCTACTTACGCTGAAAATGTGATGAGACCTTGGGACACAGGTGGACATCAGTCTCCTTTGATAATCACATCGCCACAGTGGTCAGGAAATCCTTCTACGTGGCTCACCTCATCACAAATGGTTTCTCATCCAGAAAAAAAGAGGTAATTGTTCCCCTCTACTCATCACTCAGACCCATTATAGAGTACAACGCCCCTTTTGGTAGGTACCTTACAAGACATCTACAACAACTGGAAAGACCACAAAAATACCTCACAAAGAGGATTACTGGCCTCAAACAGATGCTACGCAGACCATCTCAGAAAACTCCAGCTTTACTCCATCACATATCGCCTATTCAGAGGCGATCTCTGTCTAACATACAAAGCTATGTCAAACCCAGAACTGTTGGACATGCTCCACTTAAAGAAATCCCAATCCCTCCGAGCTACATGCTCTAGGGACCTAAACCTTGTCACCACAATAAACAGAACATGCTGGAGGGATAGATTCCTGTCCCAGAAACTTCCCATACTCTGGAACAGACTACCTATCTATGTCAAACAGAGCTCCTCATTAGCACTCTTCAAGAAAAATCTTGATGATTGGATGGGAAATAGGAAATTCACCCCAGGGATCACTTCTGTGGCTCTGCTCGACAGGGGCACAGGAAAATAATTTTCTTGGGTGGCGAAAGCCAGGGTACATTTTTGGCTAGGCTTATATAGGCCCTAGGGCCAAATAGCCTAGCACCTACCTATGAACCTATGTAGGTACATAGCTTAGTTGTATAGCTGTGTGCACATACTGCCATGCATCTGCTATCGAACATATATGTGGGGATCACAGCTAAACTGTGAAACTTGGAAGCAATGCAGCTGCTTCTACAGTGGTCTGTAAATCAACTACACCTGTGTGAGATGGTAGTTTTCTTCCTTGTGTCTTTCAGCAAAGGGTGAGCTTGAGGCTATTTGTGGTGGCTGACACAGGTGGCAGCAGCAACTAATGACACAGCATGGACACTGTGGTTCATAAGTGTGTATTAGGCTAATGTCCCCGGAGCCTTTACAAGCCTAGCCCAAACAAATTGCCCAGGCACCGTGCCACCCGATGTTAGTTCACAGTGCCCCTATCCAGTAGGGCAACTGGAGTGATTCCTGGGATGAACCTTCTGTTACCCATCCACTCGTCAAGATTTCTCTTGAAGAGGCCAACAAGGTGTTCTGCTTGACACAAATGGGAAACCCACCAAAGCAACTAATGACACAGCATGGACACTGTGGTTCATAAGTGTGTATTAGGCTAATGTCCCTGGAGCCTTTATAAGCCTAGCCCAAACAAATTGCCCAGGCACCGTGCCACCCGATGTTAGTTCACAGTGCCCCTATCCAGTAGGGCAACTGGAGTGATTCCTGGGGTGAACCTTCTGTTACCCATCCACTCGTCAAGATTTCTCTTGAAGAGGCCAACAAGGTGTTCTGCTTGACACAAATGGGAAGCTTATTCCAGAGTATGGGCAATCTTTGGGAGATGAACCTGTCCCTTCAGCATGTTCTGTTAATTGTGGTAATGAGGTTGTGATCTCTCTGCAGCATGTGGTGCAGGAGGATTAGGATTTCCTTAGGTGTAGCATTTCAAGTAGGGCTGGGTCAGACATGGCTGTGCAAGTCAAGCAGAAATCACCTCTAAGTAGACAATAAGAGACTGAGAAAGCTGAAGTTTCTTGAGTTTGTCCGTGTAGGACGTGTTTTTTAAGGCCTAGGATCCTTTTTGTGAGGTACTTTTGTAGCCTCTCCAGCTCTTGTAGGTGTCTGGTCAGGTACATGCCAAACGGGGTGTTATATTCGATGACTGGTCTAATGAGGGATGAGTAGAGAGGGATGATGACCTCTTTCTTCCTGGATGCAAAACCTTTGGTAATAAGATGTGCCACGTAGAAGGACTTTCTGACCACAGTGGCAATGTGGTGGTCGAAGGTGAGGTGGCTGTCGATCTGGGTGTCTCATGGTCACTTCAGTGTTCAGTGGGCTCCCGTCAACGTGGTAATTCATGGGAAATGAGTTTTTTCCAAAGGGATAACACATTTTTTTGGTGTTAAGCTTCAGGCCATGGTTCTGACACCAGTCATCGGTCTCAGAGAGGCCCTTTTGTAGGATGTCTGTATCACTTGGGGAGTTGATGACTCCTAGCTTGCAGTCATCAGCGAACTTGGTCAGCCAGAGTCCTACTGTGTTGGCCTGGACTTCTGAGAAGTAGATGCCAAACAGGAAATGGTCCAGGATCGAGCCCTGTGGGACTCCACTTGTGACTGGTCAACAGTCTCACTTTCACTCACCGGGTCCTGTCTGTGAGCCAATTTGCAACCCACCTAGTGATGTCAGGACTGATGCCTAGTTTGGTCAGTTTATCAATGATACCCGAGTGGGGAATGGTATCACAGACCTTGGCCAGGTGAGGTAGGCTGTATGCACTCTGCCTTACCCTCATCCACAGCCTTGGTGACTGCCTCAAAGAAGTCAACCAGGTTCAGCCGGCAGGATCTTCCCTTGACAAAGCCAAACTGTATGGGGTCAAGAGTTTGGAGATTGCCTATATCTTCGTTAAGCAGGTCCATGATGATGCGCTCCATAGCTTTCCATACCAACTCATCAGGCTAATGGGGCGATAGTTCCCAGGGTGTAGTTGCTCCCCCTTTATGCAGCGGGATGAGTGTAGCAGTACACCATTTGTTAGGGACATAGCATGAGGTAAGGCCGTGACTAAACAGGGCATACAAATGTGGTGCCAGTTCATTTTGTAGCTCATGTAGAACACAGCCAGGGATATTATCAGGTCCCATGGGCGCTGTATTCTTGGCTTTGGACAATGCAGCTTTTACCTGTGCTGCAGAAATGGTGGGTACCAGCCTTTCTTCTGGTATTGTGATAGGGCCCTTGAGGGGGGAGAGAGGGCTAAAGTTGACACAATCTGTCACCCAGTACGTGGAGTATATTTGTTGACTCAGTATAGGAGGTGCTATTGTGCAATAACTCGGAGCAAATCTGGGTATTGCCTTGGAGGTTTTTGATATAGATATAGAAGGCTTTGTGGTTGTTTTTGGTGTCAGCCGCAATTCTGCCTTCATAGCTGGCTTTAGAGGATTTGATAAGGGATCTCAACTTTTTGTTGAGACTGGTAAGGGAGGTTTTCCAGTCTTGTGACTTCATTTATTTCTGCAACAGTTTCTTCCTTCTGTTGTAGAGTTTATTGATGGCTGGGGACCACCAAATTGGCTTCCTTTTTTCGGAGGAGAGCGTCTTAGTTTTATTTGTTTACGTGCTCGTTCAGTGCATTGGTGTATGATTCGGCAGTCTGTAGCTATTTTCCATTGGAAAGTGTCCCAAGAATTTAGCCACCTCTATTTTTAGGAGTTTTTCAGGGTGGTCACCTTAGCAGGGGTTTTAGGTCAGATGGAGATTTCCATGGTGATCAGTTTGTGGTTGGATTTAACCAGGGTGGAACTGACTATAGCTGTGGAGCAACAGTCTCCCATGTTGGTGATAACCAGGTTGAGGATGTTGCTTCCTCTAGTGGGGGTCAGAATGAGCTGGTCCAGGGCATTGGAATTGATAAATTCCAGAAAGCGTTGGGCCTGTACATTGGTACTTGAATAGTTTTCCCAGTTGATGGAAGGGTAGTTAAAGTCACCCAGTATGACAGTACTGGGTTGGACCTTGATAGATTCCAGGGTGCTTAGGGACTTGGAGTGAGAGTCTAGGGACATATTTGGGGTTCTGTAGCAGGCTATTACTTGTATCGCCGTCTTACCCAGTCTTAGAAGTCCCTGAAGTATCTTGGATGCATTATACCACGCTACCAGTCTGGAAGTGTGCGTATTCTTTAAGAATATGGAGACACCACCACATTTGGAGCTTCCGGCTATATTCTGGGGCCGAAAGGTAGGGAATGAGTTGTAGCCTGGGAGCACAGGGATGCTTTCTGCCTCTTTAAACCAGGTCTCTGTTACAGCACAGATGTCGACATTCTCCATTTTGAAGAGAGCTTCGATCGAGTGCATCTTGAGAATTAGATTTCTAGCATTAAGCAGCATGACCCTTAGATTGCATTTGTTTGTAGCTGTTATGGTGGAATTATGGTCCTTGGAACACTGCTTAAAAATGGCACTATAGGGGTGGCAAGAGCCTTAGCCAGTACCTGGAATCCCAGGGGTAACAGATGCAGGCAGTCTCTGGCAAAACATCGAGGTCTGTCAATCATGTTGTCCCAGGCAGAGAGACACTGGATCCCCTTAGAATGACACCAGAAACTTAGCCAATCATTTTCTGCTTGTACAGTAGTATCATTCTGGGTGATGGTAGAATACTGCCTGGGCCACATAATCCGAGAGTTCCATCACCTATCTTCATCTAGTCCAGGGTGGTACATCTCAGGTCATTCACACCCACATGGACAATGAATGAGTCATATTTGTACTTGTTGTGGAGTGACCTGAGTGCATGTGTTATGTGGTGGATCCTGGCACCTGATAGACAACTGACTGCCACCTTCTCTTTGTTCAACCTAATGAGTGGGACATCAGTGTGCCTCACAATTGAGTCTTCTATGATTAGCACATTGAGCAAAGTGTTTTGCCTTAAGGGCTTAGGTTGAGGGGCAGACTGTGGTGGTGAGCTATGTGTTCTGGGTTTGTTGTTGTGTTGTGGTGGTCGAGCTCGTTTCTGTCTCAAGGGTCTCTGTTGTTTGGGTAAATTTTTATTGAGAGCCTCCGCGAAGGTGGGTGTATGGTTTGTGTTTCTATGTGTGGGTTGTGATGGTTGGTATTTTGTTGTGTGTTCTATGTAGTGAGTTGCAGGTGTTGACCTTCTCCTCTTGACCAGCTAGTCCGGTCTTGGTTGGAGAGTGCACTGCTTCCAGTTTGGTGATATAAGTGCATCTCTCACATGTATGAGTGTTGGAGAGGGTTGTCTGTGTACATTAGACAGTTGCCACACTGTCTCAGAATGCCCAAGTGCAACAGGTTAGCAGGAGAAAGCACAGGAAATTGCCCTACAATCATACCAGGAAGAGTAGTCATAACTAATAAGTACTGGTGCTGTTACTGCGTAGGAACAGCTAGTGCTGTTAACACCTAAGTGTGGTACAATAAATGCTGCAAAAGCCTGTTAAAGTGCTAGCCAATTAAGCTAAATGAACAAGAAGTAAAAAAAAAAACAAGCACGTTCTAAGGGAAAAATTAAAGTGGCACCAATAATAGTTTACCTCAGCCTAGCTCTGCTGCACGGTGCGCAAACCCACGCAAACACAGGCTTTTAAACCAGAAAGTTGAAAGGGATGGAAAAACTGCCCAAACAGCCAATAAACTACAATTTCTGGACCAAAAACCACTCCTCTTGTGGTAGATATGCTACCTAGTGCTTACCACTCCCACTGATAAGCTAAAAGGCTTCCCTTGAACACAGAAAGGTTTTTTGGGGGGGGCTCAGAAACTCACAAAACAGTCCTGGATACAGCAAATCTGTATCTGGACTAGACTAGTTACAGGAAAGGCGGGAAACAAGCTTAGAACTTTTTTTTTTTTTTTTGCAGAAAAGCAGTTAAAACAGTAGCAAAAGCACTAATTGCAGTACAAGCTAGCACACTTCAGTGTGTAGCAATACTAAGGCAAATATAGTTTAAATAAATGCAAATAAATTAAAAATGACAAAAAAAACAAGTGCAGAGAGCAGTAAATTATGAAAAAATCAAAATGGAGTCACTTAGAGTATCACTTTCTCCTTCCTGTTGCTCTTGTAGTCTGCAGGATGCCAAAACTGGATCTTCAGAGCTTAACAAGCGCAATACCACACAAACACTGGCTTTTAAACCAGAAAGTTGAAAGGGATGGAAAACTGCCAAAATGGCCAATAAATTACAATTTCTGGGACAGAAACAACTCCTCTTGTGGTAGATAGGCTACCTAGTGCTTACCACTCCCACTGATAAGCTAGAAGGCTTCTGTCCAACACTGAAAGGTCTGGGGGACTCAGAATAGTACAGTTGTGTATACTTACCATAAATGTAGATGTTCAAGTGTATTCACTGTTGCAGTCATCACAATTGGGTTATCCCTGCCAGGTTAGCACTCGGCCAGCCCAAATACCAGAGACTTCGTACTTCTGCATCAGCTGCTGTTGCTCCAGGACTGATGTCAGGTCGTCAGTAGTATAAAGTAAGGCAGCCGAGGCCATTACATCAGTTTTTCTTGCCCTAACTTGTCAGGAGCACACCCATCTTCTGGTGGAAGAAACCCCGACCAGTGGAAAATATATAGCAATAATGTCCCATGTAAGGAAAGAGAAGAAAGGGGGATGGAGGGAGGGAAACAAGGACTACAACAGTGAATACACTAGAACATCTACATTTATGGTAAGTGTACACAACTGTACTATGTTCTTTGTGTGTCACTGTTGCAGTCATCACATTTGAGTTGATTCCCAAAGCTGAGGAAAAGGGTGGAGGCATTAAAGGAAACTAGGGGCTGGCTAGGATGCCCTGCAAGACTGCAGATGCAAACCCTGCCCTGGATTTGGGGAAGAGAGGTAGATGATAATGCTTGATAAAAGTGTGAACAGATGTCCAGGTGACAGTCTCCAGGATGTCCCTGGTGGGGACTCCTCTAAGGAAAGCTGCAGAGGTGGAGGCTGCTCTGGTGGAGTGTGTCCTCACCCCCTTGGGGGAAGGCTTTCCATGTTGCTTATAACAGAAATGGATGCAGTGTGCTATCCATTTGGAGATGGTTTGTTTGGAGACGGCTTTGCCTTCTGCCCCTGTGGCAAAGCTAACCAGCAGTTGATCTGACTTCCTGAAGGATTTAGTCCTGTCCAGATAGAATCTGAGCTGTCCGTGAACATCTAGAGAGTGCAGAATCATTTCCCCCTTCTTTTGGGGATTAGGGAAAAATGTGGGCAAATGAACAGATTGGTTGAAAGTCACACTGGACACCACCTTGGGCATAAAGGATGGGTTAGTTCTGAGGGATACCCTGCCAGCATGGAAGATGATGAAGGGTTCCACAGCCATGAGCACTTGCAGCTCAGAAACTCTTCTGGCTGAAGTGATGGCCAGAAGAAATGCTGTTTTCCAGGAGAGAAATTTTAGCTCTGCAGAAGAAGCTGGTTTGAAGGGGGCAGGGTGAGCTTTTCCAACACAAAGTTAAGGTCCCATACTGGAGTTGGTGCCCTTCTCAGTGGCCTCAAGTTGCTAGCCCCTCTTTGGAACTGTTAAATCAAAGGGTGTGAGAAAAGGGGTTGCTCAGTGGGAAAATGAGCAGAAATAGCAGAGGCATGAATTTTTACAGTAGAGAAAAAGAGGCCACTGTGTAATAGGGTCAACTAAATAATCCAGGATGAGAGGGAGGGCTGTGCGTATTAACTCCCTTAGCCTGGAGCCAGGTGCGGAACCTCTTCCATTTGTCAGCATAAGACTTTCTGGTGCTAGGGCATCTGGCCTCACGAATAACATCTAGAACCTGTTTACTGAGGTTGGCAGTTTGGTTCGGAGTTAGGGAATAAGCCAAGCTGCCAAACTGAGTGTTTGCAATTGGGGATGCATGAATTCTCCTTCCCTCTGGGTCAGGAGATTTGGAATCTGAGGAAGGTATCATGGGGACAGTGGTGAGAGGCTGCGCAGCAAGAGGTACCAGTGTTGCCGGGCCAGTCTGGAGCTTTATTTTGAGCAGTACCCTGGGGATGAAAGGTAGTGGAGGAAAGGCATGGACTGATAGATTGACCCAGGGGAAGGACAGGGCATCCACTTTTCAAGCCATGCAGTGATGCTCACTGGTGCAGAATTTGCTGAGCTGATGGTTGGTGTGGAAGGCAAAGAGGTCGACCTCCAGGCTGCCCCATTTCTGAGTTATTAGGGTGAAGGTTCTTCTGTTGAGCAGCCACTGAAGTGGGTCCAAACGATTTCTGCTTAATTGGTCTGCCAGAGAGTTGAGAGAGTCTGGCAGGAATTGCACTAACAGTTGTAGTTGCATGGCAGAGGCTGTGTGGCAAAGGGTCATGGCCAGCCTGCATAGGGGGTAGCAGTGAGTCCCTCCCGGCTTGTTGATGTACCACATTACCAGAGGTGTCGTCTGTTTTGATCAAGAGAGCTCCTGGAGAAAGAAGGGGTTTCAAAGCTGTCAATGCATGCTGCACTGTCATCATCTCTTTTTTGATTGATGTGCAGAGGGATTTGCTGTGGACTCCATTGGTCCTGTATGCACCTGTCCCCCAAGCATAGTCTGATGCATCTGGTGAGGGTCTGGGTGGTGGGGAATGGTGAGAAAGGCAGTCCCTTGTTATGGGAGCATGCTGTTACCCAGCAAAGGAAATCCTTTCTGATGCAGGGAATTACAGGTAGAAGAGTTTCCAGGTCTTTGAGAGTGTTGACACTGAAGGCTTTTTAGGTACCATTGAAGTTTCCTCATATACAGTTTGGCATATGGAAGTAGTAGTATGCAAGATGCCATGAACCCCAAAGCTTGCAGGATTTTCCTTGCAGATAGCTGGGGCTTGGTGGCTAGTTGAGAGAAGAAGGCTGTCAGGAAAATGTCTTTCTCTGGTGTAAGGTATGCCATCTAGGATGCTGTGTCCTGGCTTGCTCCCAGGAAGATAATCCTTTGGGAGGGCACCTGTTTGGATTTCTTTTTGTTGATTGTGTACCCTAGGGAGGTTAGAAGGGTCTTGACAAAGGCCAGGTGCTTGAGCAGCTTTTCCTGACTGTCTGCCTGAATCAGGAAGCTGTCCAAGTATGGGTAAATCTGGATATTTCTTTGTCTGCAAAAGGCTATGGCCAGAGCCATACATTTTGTGAACATTTTGGGAGAAGAGGATAAGCCAAAGGGAAGCACAGAGAACTGAAAGTGCTGAGATACTGCCCTAAAATAGAGGTATTTCCTGCACCACTCCCTGATAGGAATGTGGGGGTAGGCCTCTTTTAGATCTATGGTGGATAATCAAGTGTCCTTGGAGAGCAAGGGTAGCAGCTGCTGGAGGGTGAGCATTTTGAAATTTGGAATCACCAGGAAGGTGTTTAGAATGGATAGATCGAGGATAGGGGCATTAGGTGCCCTCTTTTCTGGGCACCAGGAAAAGTCTTGAGTAGAAACCTTGGCATATCTATTCTGCAGGAACGTGCTCTACTGCCCTCATAGAGAGTAGGGAAAGGATTTGCTTTTGAGCCTCTGCCCACTGGTTTGGTAGTATATCTGGGAACCCTTTTGGGGTTGGAAGGGTGTGGAAGGAAACTTTGTATCCCTGAAACACTATGTTCAGAACCCAGTGGTCATTGATAATGGTGGCCTAGGTGCTTTCGTGAAAGGAGAGTTTTTCTCCTAGGGGTAAGTGAAGGTGGGCAGAAGGAGGGGTGGGGGAGGTGAGTCATGGTGAGTTCTTACAATAAGGGGGTGTCTTAGAACTCCTGGTTTTGAAGTGGAGGTAGTCCACTGCTTAGATCTCTGCATTCCCTGTGGCTGCTGTCTGGGGGTTCTGGTTCCCCGGAGTCCAGGCTGGACTGGTTTACTGGAAGCAGGAAAGGACCAGTGTTTAGTGGGACAATGTCTGCTGAACCTAGATGGCTGGACCTGCAAGAAGTCCTTAACTGTTTGCATAGATTTTGCTTTTTCTTCCATATTTTTAAGGACCTCTTCTGCCTTAGTGCCAAATAAGTTATCTTTGTTCAAGGGGGCATCCAACAATTTAGATTTGACATAGTCTGGCAAGGGCTGTTCCTTATGCCATGCATGCCTTCTAATGACAGAACCAGTGACTGCTGCCTTGCAAGAAGCTTCTAGGGAGTCAAAACCACAGTGCAAGGTGTGTTTAGCTACTTGACTTGCAGAATGCATTAACTCTTGTAATTCTTTAGATTCTGCCCAAGCAGGAAAGGAAGACATCTTTTGTTTACGGAGTTCCAGGGTATGTTGCTGAAATTTCAGCATATGGAACTGACAATTTAGTGCCCTGACAGCAAGAGTAGCTGAGGTGTATACTTTTTTACCCCATCTGTCCAGTGCTTGGGAATCCCTATGTGAGGGGGTGGGATTCTTAGCAGAGGTTGCTTTAATTCCTTTAGGCCCTTGAGAAATTACCTCAGGGTCAGCAGTAGGATTCTTAAAGAGAAATGTGTGTGAGTCAGGGACTCTATAGCACTTGTCTGGTTTTCTGAGTGCAGGAGGGAGGGTGTCAGGAGTCAAGCTGGATTCCAGGAAAACATCCTCCACAACATCCAGGAGTGGGGGATGGGCAAGGGTCTGTGCTGTGGAAGACCTAGGAATTCCCCGAGTCTCTTTTTAGACTGAGGGTAGTCTTGACTCTCCCATTGGAAATGCTCCCTTAAGGTATGCAGGGTTTCCCCAAAGGAAAAATCCTATGGGGGAGAGGCTGAAGGAATTGAATCCTCCACACCAGAATCCTCATAAGTAGAGAGGGGTTGCATGTCTTCATATTCAGATGCATCAGATTCATCTGACTCTTGTTCAGACAGAACTACAGGGGATAGATCTCTTTTCCTTTTGGAGGGGGACACGATATGGTCTTCCGCCATTTTAAGCATTTAAGACTGAGGCAAGGAAGCAGGTGCTTGAGAGTGGGTCATCTGTTTCTTGGGTGTGGTTTGTACCCTGGGCCTTAGAAACTCAGTTGTTTTTGAAAGAACGGTAGTCGCGAAAGAGGACGTCAGCTTGTGTCGAGAATCAGTAGTGCGAAGGACTTCCTCGGAAGCCAGTGCCTGCTCAGCGGCTCTGGACCCATCCAAGGTAGAGTCGACCGCAGGATCCTTAGTCGAAGAAGATATTTTCAGCATACCAGACTCCGAAAGGGTCTCGGTAGTGGCTTGCTAATCCACAGAAGCAAGCATCAGGGGCTGAGAACGCACCTCACTGAGGACCAGAAAACTGACGACTAGCTTAACGGAAGCGGCGTCGGTAGGGTTGGACCTGTGCGGTCTGTCTCTGTCTGTCTTTATCTTTACTTTTTTTGGAAGATCTGCTGTCAGATGGCTTACCAAAGCCATATCGGTGTTTGAGGACTGTAAGCGAAAATATATGGCTACAATAAGGGCCCGATGACAGACAGTTCTGGCGTTAAACAAAGCACAGAAGTGACAAACGGGGACGTTGTGGTCTGGGCCTAAACAAGTGATGCAGTAAGAATGGAAGTCTTGGTGTGGCATTTGCTTTCCACAGGTGAGACCATTATTAAATTTTTCTGACATCGGTTCGTGCAAGAAAAAAGGATCCCCAACGGCGTACTTACCTTTAGAAGACTTCAACTTCAATTTGGTAGAAAAAAACTCAGGTAGCGGCCAATCGGCACTTGTGCAAACTGCTTCTGCTTTGGGCTCCATGGCAAGAAAGACTTATGTAATGGCGTCTGCTGCCTTACTTTATACTACTGAAGACCTGACGTCAGTCCTGGAGCAACAGCAACTGACACAGAAATACTAATTATCTGGTATTCGGGCCGGCCGACGGCTACCCTGGCAGGGATAACCCAAATGTAATGAATGCAACTGTGAAACACAAAGAACATCTTACAAAACAGTCCTGGATACAGCAAATCTGTATCTGGACTAGACTAGTTACAGGAAAGGTGGGAAAACAAGCTTTGAACTTTTTTTTTTTTTTTTTTTGCAGAAAAGCAGTTAAAACAGTAGCAAGAACACTTTAAATGCAGTACAAGCTAGCACACTTGAGTGTGTAGCAATATTAAGGCAAATACAGCTTAAATAAATGCAGATACATTAAAAATGACAAGAAACAAGTGCAGAGAGCAGTAAATTATGAAAAAAGTCAAAATGAGCTAATGACACTAGACTGGGAGGAGTGCCCCAGATAAAATTTACAGAAGGGGTGGGCAACTGCAAAGCCACCAACTATAAGAACAAGACACGAAAACAGAGGGGGGGGGGATCTATGCTACAGCTACTAGCTACACTATTTTTGGCAGAAAGTATTACAGAAATATTTATCACAGCAGAAAACGAGCAGTGAGCCACTAAATTGAAGTTTTAAAGAGATAAAGGAGCAAGGAGAATCTAGAGAATGCTTTTAACTGCAAACACATCAGTTATACGATACACTCCTTGGCAGGAAATCAGAATAAATAAACAGATGCTTAACAAAGGGAGGCATTTTCCAGTTAATACCTTTCACACAGTGAAACTTGCTAAAAAAGCAAAAAACAGGATACTTATCGTTATATATCACAGATCAGAGTTGTGGTCAGTGCCCCTCCTCTGCTCAGCTCACTGTGTATAGACAGAAATCCTCTCAAATGTAGGGCTTAAATACCAGAAGATACAACCTGAAACAACTTAAAAAAAGCTCAAAAGAACCAATGAGTGCTTACTCCAAGCCTTAGACCAGCCAACCTTTACCAGCCAGAAGCCAATTAACAGCAATTACTTTTACTAAAGTGAAGAAAGGCTTCTGCTAAGCCATGATGGCTTGGAACATGTGCTCAGAACAAACACACACTGCAAACAAACACCCAGGCCCCAGAGACAGCAAACCTGAACTGGGCTGTGCTACGGCAACTAGCTACACTATTTTAGGTAGAAAACACTACAGAAATGTTTATCACAGCAGAAAAACAGCAATGAGCCACTAAATGAAAGTTTTAAAAGATAAAGGAGCAAGAAGACCCTAGAGAATGCTTTTAACTGCAAACAAATCAGTTATATGATACACTCCTTGGCAGGACAGATGCTTAACAAATGGAGAAAATTTCCAGTTAATACATTTCACACAGTGAAACTAGCTAAAAAAAGCTTTACAAACAGTGTGACAGTAACTAACTAAAACGTTTTATAAACAGTGTGACAGTAACAAACGTAATTTAACAGGCCCTAGGTAGACAATTTTAGTACATCTGTGCAGATTAGTTTATAGCAACAAAATACAGTAAAAATTATGCGGCAGACAATTAAAAAGTGCTATAAATGACTAGAATAAGCAAACACTAGTAAAATAAGCAAAAAAACAAGATAGTTATTGTTATATATCACAGATCAGAGATGTGGTCAGTGCCCCTCCTCCGCTCAGCTCAGTGTGTATAGGCAGAAATCCTCTCAAAGGTAGGGCTTAAATACCAGAAGATACAACCTGAAACAACTTAAAAATCTCAAAAGGACCAATGAGTACTTACTCCAAGCCCTAGACCAGCCAACCTTTACCAGCCAGTAGCCAATCAACAATTACTCTTACTAAAGTGAAGAAAGGCTTCTGCACTGATGAGGAATATAGCACAGCACATGTACCATCTGTACGATATTATCAGTAAAGGTTTCCTCTCTAATTCCCTTCTGCAGGTCAAGAAACTGGGAAAAAAAAGATGTCATCCACAGCTGTCTCCTGCCCCAGTGGCTGTCGAAGGAGAGAGGGGTGGGAGTGCCGCACTGACAGCTACTGAACTGTCCTTGGCAGGGAGCCTTCTTGATCACCTGCTGCAGCATAGCTATTAGTAAACCAGTAAGTGCGGGAATGCAGAAGACAGTGAGAAGCCCATTGGATAGTAATCAGCATGCCTTTCTTGAGAGTGCATGGCATATAAGCTTGACTGTAAGATTCCTATCATGAGGTAACTATAGCAGGGTAAGGTTTCTGCCCTAGCCTATCTGGACAATCTACATGGTATAACATCCTTCTAGGTTGGTTTAGCAGTCAACACACTGCCTATACCCCCCATCATATTGTGCTATAACCCGTCCCTTGTGTGTTGTCCACTCTTCCCATCATATCTGTCAACATTTTGTCCAGGCCATCTCTTTCCCATGGGTACACTTCAATCTATTTTTACTGTTTTATGTGTCCCAAAGACTACCTTTACTCAACTTTCCTCTCCATTTACTTGTAATCCTTCCCTTCAACCCCTTTTTCTACACAGATATAAAATGAGGTACCTAGATGCATAAAAATGTGCCTCACCTTCCACATTTGCTTTTCCTTTACACTTGCATTCTGTGTGCACCTCTACTACACCTATTCCACTTCTTACCATCCTATACACCCCTTCTTAGAACCATTAAATGTCCAGGGCAGTGGACACCTAAGAGCAGGGGGCAAGGATTTGCAATGTGCTGCAGGTTATCAGTCTATGGTACCTGCATACTGCCTGCCAAATCATGTGCCAATCATTCTACCTGCTGCAAACAAGTATTGCAAGACCTCATTAGCCAGCACATGGCCACTACCTTGCTCCACGTTTCTGCTTCCCTGTTTCTCTTTGCTTGGCATGCAGCTCTTTAGTTTTACTACAACTGCATTAACTCACAGCTAGCTGCCCAGTCATGCTTGTTGTCACTTACATATTCTTCAGTAATATGCACAGCACCGTACTGCCACTAGGCAGTAAAAATCTTGCTCAAGTAAACACTATGGCAATCCTGGCCTTGGAAATCTAGGTCTGTTTAAATGCATTTATTTTGTATTTTCCTTGTTAATGTTTACTAACTGCAATGCTTACTTTCATTTCAAGTAAAGTATTTTATTACTGAATTGTAATGCTTGTGGATGATTATTACTAAGGATATGTACACTAGGATGTTGCAATAAACAACTGTTTTACCTTGCAGAGAGTTACCACTCAAGATATTGCTACCACATAAATATTTAGCAAGTGGTGTATTTTAAGGGTAAACAGCATTTATTTTGATATGCTAATCTAGGTTGATCTACAATAAAGACAAGAAAGGAGATGTTGGTAATGGAGAGACATCAGTAACCCTTCCAGGAAAATGGGCATGTGTGAGCACATACTCTCAAAGTAATCTTAATAAAATTTCAATTACTGCTGTTAAGACTACACTGGGTTCATTCTGACGTGGGTGAAATTGAGGTGAGTCAAAGATAACAATTCTCATCTGCATTTGTATAGTGTAAAGTTTATTTGGTGTGGAAGGTGCCTCTTATTTACCCAGTCAGCTGGACCATTTACCACATGATCTTAAAAGTAATCAACTTGCATATGTTAGCTTAGGAACAGCGGTTCAGCTTTAACGTCTGCCTCAGTTCCATCTATTGCAATTAGTGGGCATTTAAATTAGCAATCTTCTGAAAAAATATTAGCTGCCAAATAACACAGCTTTAGCTTTACTGGGGTTTTGTGAGATGGCACTGGTACACAGATATTTTCCATATTATTCCATATCAATGAAAACAGCTGTGAAATAGCATTGGACATTAAACGTTCCCATACATAAATATAACATATTTACCAAAACAGCAGATGTACAAAATTCAGTGTTGCTACTGCAGTACATAGGAGACTGGTAATGTAATAGCCTTCTTAACTAAACATCGTTCTCTCTGCAGTTATGGATATTAGCAATATTTGCATATTAATGCTAACATTTCAAGAGTGGCAGTCAATATTAAGAGGCAAGATGTAGAGTGAAAAAGTTAATGAGTTGTATATCTGATGAGATGATGAAGATTAATCGTGAATATATGCTGTACTGTGTCTGCAGGTCTACATTAATAATACATTAACTGACTTGGCAGCAACATAGTATGCATGCATTCCTGTACACAAAGGATGGTAGCAAAAAATGCATAAAATGGTGCTGGGTAACAGGCACACACACTGAGCTATACAGATTTATTACTGAGTGATGAATATTAGCAGCATTTGCATGATAGAATTTCAAGACTGGCAGCCTAGGCATTAGGGAGCAAGGTGTCTCCTCTGTAAGCTGACATGAAATACTGTGTGTACACAGTCAAAATAAGATGCATGTACTATAAAATTACAGAAGATTTCTTGTGAATGGAAAATATACCATATTTGACAAGTCTCAGTACATTACATTGTAACAGACTTGGCAGCAACACTAAGTATGCACCTATGCAGAGGCTGGTGATACAAACAGCAAAAAAAGAGCTGGATAACAGTCACATGACCCAAGCTAAACAATTTTATATGTCCATAAAGCAGAGATTAGTCACATATCAAAAAAATGGCATCCTCTGCATTAGGAAGCACGGTGCATAGTCAAAATCAGATATAAGATCCAATAAGGCACTGAAGACTATTTCTGAAAAGTTATGGAAAAATGCGGTCATTTGGCATGCTTGCATTAATAATGTATTAATGGACATACCAGCAAATACATATGCATCAATACATGGACAGGACGACAGGTAAAAAAAATGACACATAAATGAGCTGTGTTACAAGTACATATTCTGAACTATACAGCCTTATTTCTGCAGTTAAGGATAACTGCAATATACGCATATTAATACTAATACTTCAAGAATGGTGCCTTGTCATTAGGGAGCAATGGGGTACATGCAAGATGACATGAATTAATGTGCTTGCACATTCAGTCAATGTGATTCATATTTCAAAAGATACTATTTGTGAAAAGTTATAAAACTAGTACATATGCATGTTTGCATTAATAAATTAAAGGATGACATGAACTGATATGTTTGCACATTCAATTTGATGTATATTTCATGAAACACTGAAGATTTGTAAAAAGCTGAAAAGCAAATTTTCAAGTGTGTTCACTGTTGCAATAATGTATGGATCTCCACCCCAGACTGAACCTGGAAAATGGCCCAAATTCTCAATGCCGAACATCCTTCTCTACTTAGGTAGGATGAATGCCATCTTCTTTTTGGATGCTGGCATGCCCTAGTAGAAAGGAGGGCATCCACATACACACCACATTCAGTTCTTTCTTGTTCTCAAGAGGCTAGAAATTACAGATGTGTTAGGAATGTAATATAACTGTAGATATTCTTGTTTATTCACTACTGCAGTCTTGACTTTTGGGATTCATGCCGGCAGGAAGGCTCACGAAGGGCCTGACTTCTGCAGATCTACTTCCCTCATTCTGGATATAGCAGACTCCCTTCTCATTCGGACTTCTGGACACCAGTGGTATCTTCGGAGCCTTCTTGTCGTATATGAACCAGGGTGCTTGTACCAAAGCTTCAGGGTATATACTAACCAGGGTGTCATTCATACACAGCAATGAACCAACCACAAGCCCTAATCTGTTTCTCTATGTTCAGAGTTTACGGACTTGAAAGAGGTACAGAAGTAAGGTGACTGAAACTAAGATAACCTCAGTCATTATTTGGACAACTGCAATAAAAAATAAAATTTTAGAGTGGTCAATAAAGAACACATAACAAGCCTCATAACTTAGAATGTTAAAAGCAAAGTTTTGACGGTCTTCAAAGGCCATTTGCATGACATATCAGTAAGGAATATGTAGTAATTCTGAAGAAAGAATAGTTGTGTAAAATATTACCATAACCACAGATGTCATTCTCTTCTATATGCTGCAATATTCATAATATGAGGGAGTCCCCTTCAGCTGACTCGTACAACTGGCCAGTATACCAAAGTCTAAAAGCCACGGCAAGGTATGTGTGACGGCGCACATCACTTAGCGTACGTCGGCCATAAACAGATGTTCGGTATAAAGCTGGCATCAGCACGTACCTACCTCAGAACTAATGCTGCAAAGCACCAGCCGATAAAAGTAAGCAACATGTAACCTGGTATCAGGCAAGCATCAGGGGGAAGGCAGGGGTGGAAGCAATACTGCAGGATATAGAAGAGAAGAGAGGGACATCTATAGTTATGGTAAGCTTTTACACAACTATTCCATGTCCTTCTATTCATATGTTGCAGTATTCATAAGATGAGGGAGAATGCCAAGGCACATTTAGAGGAGGAATTGGGAGGAGAAGCAGAAATATTTTTCACAAAGCCATGGAGAATAGCTCTGGCAAACCCTGCTTTGGACCTGGAAAACTTGGAAATAACATCCAATTTGTAGTGTTCTGTGAAGGAATGAAGAGAGGACCAGGTAGCTGCCTCCAGGATAGAAGCTGTATACAATCCTTTAAGGAAGGCTCCAGAAGAGGACACAGCCCTAGTAGAGTGTGCCCTTATGGGGAAGACAGATCCTTTCCACTGGCTGAGTAGCAGAAAGAAATGGCTCTAGAGATCCAAGAAGAAATAGCTTGCTTGAAAACAGGCTGGCCCAGAGCCCTTGGGTGATAGGAGACAAACAATTTGTCAGACTTGTGTAAGGGCTGGGTTTTGCTCAAATACCATCCGAGTTGTCTGTGAACGTCCAAGGTGTGGAGAATCCTCTTACTGGGGGATTGGGGAAAAGGGGTAGTGAGATTGATAGCCTGATTCAGAGATAACTCATTTACCACCTTGGGCATGAAAGATGGGTTAGTCCGAAAAGAAATCCTGTTCCTATGAAAGACAGTGAAGGGAGAAGAGGCCTTGAGGGCTTGCAGCTCAGACACCCTTCTGGCAGAGGTAATAGCTACTAAGAGAACTGTTTTCCATGTGCAGTGCTGCAGTGAGGAAGACATTGCTGGTTCGAAAGGGGGCTAGGGTAAGTTTTACCAGGACAAAATTGAGATTCCAAGGAGAAGGCATTGGCTTCCTTGGTGGTCTAATGTGAAGGATATCTTTTAGGAAGAGTTTGACTTACAACCTGGAAGCCAAGGGAGGGGGCATAGGTAAGCATGCTGAAATGGCAGAAAGATGTGCCTTGACTGAGGAATATGACAAGCCATTCTTCATTAATTCACACAGGTAAAACAAAACCAATGCACCTCTACAGATAGTGGTTGCAAATGTTTTTAAGACACCAAAAGGACAACCTCTTTCATTTGGATAGGATTTCATAGTAGTGGTTTTTCTGGCTCCCTGAATAACTTGTAGCACATCCTCAGTGCAAAGGTGTCTAAAGAGAATCAAAGCCCTATCATCCAGAGTCAAGTTTAGGGTCGACATTTGTGGATGTACTAAAGTTCCCTTCTCCTGTGTAAGTCCGTCCTTAGGGGTAACTTGAGGTGACTACCCTTGGCTAAACGTAGAAAGGGGAACCAATGCTGTCTTGGCCAAAAGGGGGTCACCAGCAAGATTTTTTTGTCATTCTCACTGAATTTTCAGAAGACTCTTTGGAAGGAGGGGAATGCATACAGAAACATCCCCTTCCATGGAAAGGACAGATTGTTCACCTTCCATGCCCCAGGATGTGGAATCCTGGCACAATACTTGGGAAGTTGTCTGTTCATAGTTATGTTCATAGGTTCATACTAGGCTAACTGCCCTTGCGAGCCATTGTAAGCCTAGCCAATTATCCCATGTGAGACTCAAACCCTGCATCTTGTGTTCATAAGGCAAACACCTTAACCATTAGGCCATCCTCCCAACATGGGGGAGGCGAAAAGATCTGAGGGATACCCCACTGATGGACAAGGTCCAGAAATACATCCCTGTTCAACATCCACTCATGGGATTGAGTCATGGACCTGTTTAGAGAGTCTATCCCATTCTGAGCTGAGGGAATTTAAACAGCTCTGCTGGGCTGGGCTGTCTCCCAGGTGTACAATGCCAGTCTGAGGATATATGACTTTGTCCCGACCTGCTTGTTGATGTACCAGAGGACTGTGCTATTGTCTGTGAACCACCTTAGGACCCCTGGTGAAATCCTGCACTTGAAGATTTTTAGGACAAAGATCAAAGCTCTTACTTCTTTTATGTTGATATGCTCTTTTGTCTATGGAGGGGTGCACACATCCCTCACCTTCCAGTTTCCTAGAGTTGCATCCAATCCTGTGTCTGATGTATACATGTACAGATCCTGGGTGTGTGGGAGTGGTTGAAGGGGTAGGCCTAGATTTCAGGTGACCTGTGAAATCCACCACTCTAAATTCCTTGTCAAACAGGGTAGGGGAACAACAAATTTCAGTGGATGAGAGTGATGCTTCCAAACTTTTCTTAGGAACCACTGAAAATTCCTGATGCATAGCCTGGCAAAGGGAAGCACTGGAACAGTTGAGGCCATGAACCCCAGGAGGCACAGGAACTCCCTGGTGGTCAAGGACTGAGGTGGTATTAGGCCCTGGAAATATGACGTGAGGGACAGGATCTTTTCTGGGGATAAGCAAGCTATCATTCAACTTGTCAGGATCCTGCACCCCAGGAAGACATGATGCTGGAAAGGGGTCAGGGAAGACATTTGGAGGTTGATGGTAAACCCTAGTCCTCTCAGGAGGGACATAGTGTAGGAAAGATTGTCCAGGAGTATTTCTGGTGATGGGGCCTGGAGGAGTAGGTCGACCAAGTATGGAAATATCTGCATGCCCTGCAGTCTGCAGTGGGCTATAACAGGGGCTAAATATTTTGTGAATACCATCAGTGCTGTAGACAGACCAAACGGCAAAGCACAAAAATGAAAGGAAGCCACAGAAAAGCAAAGGAATCTCCTAAACCATTGGTGAATGGGAATGTGAAGGTAGTCATTTTTTATGTCCAGTGACACCATGAAGGCCTGGGGAAGAATCAGAGGGAGTAGAGTAGGGAAGGTCAGCATGTGAAAGGTGGGAACTTCCAGAAAGGAACTTATGTGGGACAGGTCTAGCATGGGCCATCAAGGGCCATCCTTTCTTGGGACCAGAAGCATCCTGGAGTAAAATCCTTTTCCCCTTTGATTGGGTGGCGTCTCCTGGATAGTGCCCTGAGAAAGAAGAAAGGAGAGGACTAGTAGGAAGAATTCCATTTGGTCGTGTGGGGATTGTGGGATTCCCTTGAAGACAGGATGGGTTTCCCATATGATGAAGTAACTTTAGTCAACGATAGAAAGGACCCAAGAGTCCGGGGTTATCTGTTTCCAAGCTGACAGGGAAAGAGATAGGTGAAGAGAAAGGGGGTAAACGAATCTGGGATCTGGTAGTTAATAGATTACCAGGTTTGGCCTGAAAAGGCTGTTTCTGAGAGGGTGTGGAGGAAGCAGACGTAGAAGGAGCCTGCCTCTTAACATCCCTTTTACCTTTTGGTGGGAAAGATTTAGTTGCCTTCCTAACAAAGGTGGTTTTGGCTGGGTAGTTTCTCTGGAAGCGGCGAACAGGAGAGACAAATATCGGTTTTAAATCCTGGAGTTCCTTCTCCTTTTCCTGAAGGGTTTTAAAAAGCTCTGCAGCTGCAGTGCCAAATAAGGCCTTGTTGTCCAGAGGGGCATCCATGAGCTTAGCTTTGATATCATCCATTAAGGGTTGCAATCTAAGCCATGAATACCTTCTCAGGACAGACCCCATAGCTGCAGACTTAGCTGATGCCTCCACTGCATCATAACTGCATTTCATGGAGTGCCTAGTAACCAGGGAGCAGGAATTAAGAATGCTGGAAAGCTTGGCTTTATTGGGAGAATCTGGAAGCTATGGCAGGAGTTTCACTGCATCCACCAAAAGAGCCAGGGAATATTTGGCTATATGAGTCTGATAATTCATTGCTCTAAAGGCCACGGTTGCAGACATATACACTTTTTTCACCAGCCTCTTCATAACCTTGCTTTCCTTATCAGAGGGAAGCAGGGAGGTGGACGGTAAAAGTTTGAAAGCTTTATCTGCTGTCACTGATATAGTAGCTGGATCAGCAGAGGGTGCCTTAAAAAGGAACTTGGCATCCTCAGGCACCTTGTAAAATCTGTCAGTGCCCTTGGGGCTAGAGGCTGGGAATCTTGGCACTTGGAAGCTGCAGACAGTGAAGGCATCCAGAAGGCCGGTAGGACTTGAAGGATGGCTAAAGGATTAGGGAATTCAATCTGTAGGAGGTCATAGTACCTCTTTTGAATCTCAGAAACTTTGCAGCAATCCCACTTAAAGAAATCTTCAAAATGGTCTCTCTAAAGGAAATATCCTCCCCAGTGGAATCCGCACCATTAGATTCCTCCTCTGGGGAGGCATAACCTAGAGGAGAGGCAATTTGAGTAGAATAGGCAAAAAAATCATCCTCTGATGAATCTTCCTCTTCAGAAGAGACATCCTCAACAGGCCTCTTCAAAGAAGTAGAAGGAGAAAGGGCCTGTGCTGGAAAAGAAGGGGCTGACATCTGGTGGAGGGCCATGAAGGCATTAAAGAGGCCTTGGGTAAAGGCATGCCAGTCAGACGTTTAATCGGAAGCATGGTCCTGAGCAGATGGGGAAGTAGGTTTAGTTTTTAGTTTCTTCTTCTTTGGAGCCTCAGGAGCTAGGTGATAAAAGGAAGAAGGGCCTGACACCGGGCAGCATTCCATAATGTACATAAGAACATCCTCATGAACCACAATCTGCATCATGCCGTGCAGGCCTTCAGAGATAACGTGCTGTGGATCCACCTGGTGCCCGAGTCGGACACCTGCAAATACCTCTAAGATGTGCCTACAGATTCCTTAACGGCTTCTACCAAGGTACCCAGTGAGGCAGCTCTGCAGATTCTGAAGCAGCCTTCAGGCCTTCATCAGCATCGGGAGGGATGCTAGGAGTAGAGGGAGCAGCTGTAGGGTCAGGCTGAGGCTTCTTGGCCTTCTTGAGTTGCGGCTCTTCTGAAGGGCCCGACGTCGGTTCCATTGTCTCAAGCTAATTCTCCAAATATAACCTAAGGGACACTAGGTGGCTACGAAGCATTTTCGGAACAAGGGTCTTAGAGATATCGCACATGTGATCGTGGTCTAGGCCTAAGCAAAATAAGCAAAGATTGTGGGAGTCTTTATGTGGAATCTGCCTTCCCCACTGACAGGCACTCACAAAAAATAAACAAACAAAAAAAAAACACAGTAGCCAAAAGGAAAAGAAAAAACCCTACGGGGTACTTATCTGAAGCACTTAAATGAGTTCTCTGGCAAGCGACGACCAGAGCTGGTAGTCGGACAAGTGGCTGAAAAGTTCTGAGGTAGGTATGTGCTGACGTCCACTTTATACCAAACGTCTGTTTATGGAAGACATATGCTAAGTGATGTGTGCCATCGCACGTACCTTGCAGTGACTTTTAGACTTTGGTATACTGGCCGGACGTATGAGTCAGCCAGAGGTGGACTCCCTCATGTTATGAATACTGCAACATATGAGTAGAAGGACATCATAAGGATGCATCAACAGAGCACTCTCATTTAAGTGCAAGCTGGCAGACAAATAGAACACTCCGATAGCTTAACTGACGACTGTTTAAGCTAAAGTCTGATGTGGACACTGCAAAAATATTCAGCTTCCCTTTCCAGACACTAGACCCAACATACGAGTGCATCTTTCTGAAACAAAAGAACTTCAGAAATCCTTTGTATCATCCTCTGAAGTATGCCCAACAAAGATCTTCATGGGATACAGGAAGCAAAAGCTCTTCTCCTCCTCGCATCTGGCTTTGGCCAGCTCATTCTGTCTGCCATACAACTGTGTTATGCATAAGCTCCTGAATATTAAACCCCGCTTCCAATAATCCATCAGAATTTATCATGTAAAGTCAAACTGTGTAGAAACCAATCAGTTTATCGAAGAAAAATATGTAATACAGTTTTGACAATGAAGTAATACTCCACGTGTTCAAAACAAAAAAAGGAGGCGATATAGCAGAAAAATGTGAAATAATAATTACTGTGGAGTAGTAAAGGAAGAACTTTGTTTTACGACATCAAGTACGCTTCCACTAAATAACTGAACTGAAAAAACAGAAGAATGAACCTGTATCCTTAAAACAAGCATTATACATTTAAATATTCTGGTGAAGGATATCTGGTACACTTAACCATTTCCACTTCTTCTTAACTTCTGACATTTATAGAGCAATGAACTGTAGTATTACGTTTGTAAAACAGTATTTAATTTTGAAATGAGATCATGGATGTATCACTTAAAATAAAGGCCACAGGATTCTTAGAATGTTCAAAGGATACAAGTTTTCTAAGTTACCAGCTTTACTCTGCAGATGCATGCTATACAGAGACTGCATTATGCATTCTGAAGACGAGTAAATACAAAACTTCACTTAACAGCAGTCCCCAATTTATGTGCTACATGTTGATGGTTCACATACTTTCAGTTAAGAATCCATATGAATCCCAGGATTTACGCACCAAAGAGGAAGGTCCAGCTACCAAGACTGGCCACGTAGATTCTGTTAACTTATAAATGCAGAAATGAATCAGATCAGCTCTTTATGGAAGCACATACACAATGATTCAAGTATGCCCATTAACAGCGCAGGGCAGAAACTTCTGCATTCAAGACTGAGAATAATCTATGTAACAGATTTATTTCCATTCAGTCAGCATGTTTAAGTCCATGAAATGTTTCTGTTGATGGGTTTTCTCCATTTTTGTAATTTACTGAATATATACAATACAGTCTGGAAAATATCAAAACATAAGGCTTCCAAATTAAGGCTTGCTTAAGACGTTGCAACTTGATATCTTTTAGCCATTACTGTATTTCGCCCATGTACAGTCTTTTATCACTTGATGCTGAAAGAACTGAAAGAGAAACATGGAAAAAGTATGAGACAGCTGTGCTACACATGCTAAACAAACATTTCTAGACTGATTTCTTAACTGAGAAAAACAAAGAAGTGAGTGTGTAGACGCTGAAAGTATAAGTAACATATTAAGCCTCCACTGAAAATAGGCTAGAGGATTGCAAGAACTAACCAGGTCACAAACAAAAAAGTAAATATAAAATACAGAATAAAGGAATACAAAATACAGGTTCCTTCAGCAATGGCACAAAACCTCCATATGATGTCTGTCCTGTGTCTACATGCACCATATGAATCCATGGCATATATTAGCTTGTTATTTCATTCATATAAGTTTTCTTACATAGTTTTAATCTCCAATGGACCATAAAAGTCCTTAAAGCACAAAAAGCTTCGGTACAGTACATCACAATTACAAAACAAAATGAGTAAACCATCTCAGTATCAGCAGTTAACAGAAATAGACATAATTACAGTTTAGTTCAACAAATAATCAGATTACAAATTATGTCCGTGCACAAGTGCATACACACACGCAGCATGTAAATAAATATATATATATATATATATATATATATATACACACACACATATATATATATATATATATATATATTTATATATATTTAATATTTTTTGCACATAAACATAGTCAATAAAAAGTAAATTTGCAAAAAATGCAAGTTATTCCAAAAAGATGAATCTGATCTGTAGCAAGCGTGGCTAAGGAAAAGAGAAAGGGAGTTTAATTGGATAAAAATGACGTACAATGAATTATAAGCATCATTAAAGAGCTTTGTCTAGCAACACTATAGGGCATGGGAGAAAACACACTTAGGAACACAAAGTCTGCATTTAAACAAGATTAGAATAAAACAATTAGTTCCAAGACATGCAAATCTCAATACCACACTGCTATATGATAAAATCCATTTAGATAAGAAAAGCTGACTTTATCATATCTAAATAAAGAATAAATCTTTAAACTGCAAAGTAATCACCTAAATGGTTTAAATCATCACTTGTTCATAATCTAATTCTGCCTCAGCAAAATTAAACTGATCAAAGGAATCTATGCTTATACATTGTAATGGCAACCTGTTTTCTCCCCCACCCCAAAGTACTGCATTGTATTCTTCAATTACTAGCCTTCACCTATGAATCACTTTCCCTCCACCTGTTGGTCAGCCACTAACTGTTTTACTTTATTCACCCACTTCTAGTTAAGTACAGTCACATCCTACCCTTCTACCACCATCACCTCTCCTTCATTTCTTCCCCAATATAAAAATTGCGAACAGAGCAAATTAACTCTGTCACACAGAAAGACTGAGATGTTTGTATATATTTAATTACCTTACAGTTTTTTATAATCATATACTGCAGTTTAAGTTATGTCATGTCTCAATATCAGCAGAGCTACAACAAAGGCTCCATTCTTGATAACTTGCAGGCATATGTGCTGAAGGCAGAAGGACTGCTTGGCAGCTTTGACTTATTCAGAAGTTTTAGATGTGATGCTGCTCTGCTCCCAGATCTTCCAACACTTTGCTGTCAGACTGCTGGATATCGTTGTGAATGCAGGAGTTAGACAACCTGCTGAAAAGGGAAACAATGTAGCTATTAAACTGGCCCCATAAGTGAAGGGACAGTGTAATTTTTGAGGGGGCCTGCATGCAACAGAGTGGGGATGGAATGGATGGACAGATTTATTATTAAGATAACCTTACTTCTTGCAGACCTAGCACTGCAGTACAACATAACTTTTGCACTTGCTAAGAAATGGTCATCCTCACTAACTTGCAGGGCAGAGTCACTTTCTCTCTTTCTGTGTGGTCCCCATGAAAACTTACCCCTGACAACAATACCCCCATAAGCAAAATGTCCTGAAAGCAGTATCTAGCCTGTAGTGCTTGGCAAAGGTGTTCACTGAAGCCTGAGTGGCTGCAGCACAAATTTCATCCACAGTTATCTCAAGAAAATGCACCACTCAATGGCTTAGCACAGGAACTCATATTCAAAATCAGCCAGTAGGGAAACACTAGTATTTCTGACCTATGAATCTTGGCTTTCTGTACTATCTTCAGGATAAAGGGTAGGGGCAAGCAGACATATTAGCAGTCCCTGTGGCTACATGGTCTGCTAAAATGTTTGATCCCCATTGTATGTGAAATGCAACAAGGGACAGTTTGGGGATTACAGCCTAATCCCGTTTGACAACTTCTTTGTACAAGGGAAAAGAATAGGTTCTTCTCTTGTTTGCTGATATACCACACTGCAGACATACTCTCTATTATTAAAGCAGGAGACCTTTAGGAAGCACGACTTGGAAAGATTTGTAAGCCAGGAGGAACATTTCAATTCTGGAACACTGAAATACAGAAGATTCTTGAGAGGATCACAAACCTTGGTCCATCCAGTCCTGAAAATGTCCCCCAACCCTCAAAAGCATGCATCTGTAGTGACATATGTCTGGGCTTGGAAATGAAAAATGGCCTACATATGAATGGAGTGAAGCCACTGCTACAGTTGTATACTCCATCATGTTAATGCAATCCTGTAAGAAAGGGGATGTACCTGCGGACACCAATGGAACCTGAGGGATCGTTAGAACAGCATCATCAGCTGGGGGGACATTTTTAGGACAATGTTATATGTGGTATTACAAATAAATTCTGACATGTACCCCAACAGCTTGAGCATGTGGAATCGTGAGGTAGCAGCATCTGATCTACCTCAATCTGAAGCTTCAGCACATTGTCCTGTTATACAAATGCATCCCAAAAATGTTTTTCACTAGATAGGTACAAGTTGAGTATAACTATATTAATATGGATGCCCCTCTGATAGACCAGTCTCGTCAAATAGGTCCACTGCCAAGATAACTAATCTCCTTGCATGCGCAGCCAGCAATCGGTCATCTTGATTTAAAAACAGTCTGGTGTTCTGCAGCTTCTGGCAACCTGTTACTGTTGCCATACACAATGGTGAATTCCCAGACAGCTGACATTAGACTGAAGGCTAGGCATTTCAACTAATAAGGACTGGCTCCCACACAGAGGTAAAGAAATCATTTTGACTCCAAATATATTTTTATGTAAAGACAGGTGTCTTGAAGGTCGAAACAGCATTTCAAACTCCCTCCTCATAGACACGGGGAAATGTTTCCAGTGAGATTATCATGAATTGCTTTCTTTAACAAAAATTCATTTATATCTGAAAGATGTAGAAGTACCCCTCCCCCAGAGTATTTTTTTGGTACCAAGAAGAATTCTAAGCAAAGGCTCTGCTCACTTACTTTTGGTAGGACCTACTGGATAGCTCTTTCTCTGAGGATGGAATGTGACATCCTATCCTGTCAGAACCTTTTGAAGGACTGGGACATCAGGTATGGATGTCTGTGCAGGGCAGTGTGATAAATGTTGACAAGGCTTATTTAACATCTGGACTTTATGTCCCTCACCCACTTGTCCTGAGTAATGTAAAACCAGTCAGTTACAAGGAAGGACAGCCTTCCCTTTACTGCCTCCAGAGAGGATCAGACAGGGAAGGCTTTAGAGATTCTGTTGGCAGTTTCTAAAGGGACCACTACTCCTTGAATCTTCTTCTTTCGGCTTTTTCCCGGTTAGGGGTCGCCACAGCAGCTCACCTGTCTGCTCATGATTGGCAGTGGAGTTTTACAGTGTCGAGTTGCCAGCCTGGCACCCAACCTTCCACAGAAGACACACACACACACACACACACACACACACACACACACACACACACACACACACACACACAGGGCCAATTTAGTGCCCAATCCACTTACGGCATGTCTTTGGGATGTGGGAGGAGACCGCAGCACCCGGAGGAAACCCACGCGACCACAGGGAGGATATGCAGACTCCGCACAGAAGGCACCCCAGCTGTGGATGGTGGTGGTAATTTTCTCTGCCACTTCAGAAGTTATCAAAGTAAGCTTGGACATGACCATTTCCTGTTTAAGGCTACACTGGAAACAAATCTGATGCTGGTGCCTCTGTCCATCTTGAACATCTTCAAGAGCATTGCAAATTGGATTTGACCACCAAGTTCTGATCATCCTTTGGTGCCACAGTGTTGCAGGGTATTTTGGCCTATAACTTCCTATCTGGAAAAGGTTGGAATACTATTCCATCAGCTGCAGTCCACTCTCCACAAATCCAAGCAACAAAGTTCTATTCCCTAACACCAGGATCTTTGGACAGAGAATTTCCACCATTAGGGCATAGCTTTAAAGGAGGCAATTACCTTCATCAAACTCTTTCTTTGGCTTCTGCAAATGCAGTCACATCTACACAGGAGGAGATCCCCAAGTCGAAAGACAATAAGATTAACATATCCAGCATAATACTCAGGTTCCAAGCTGAGGGTAAAGTCTGCTGGGGAGGCCTAATATGATGATGTCATTAAGAACTGCGTAACTGGCAGACTGGAAGCTGTGGAATCTAGGCAAAAGTTAGAAGGCTGAGATGGCAGACAAGTGCACCTTAATAGAATTAAAACTTTTGCAAGTGCTGAAAACCTTGGAAAGGTACTGAAGAACTGTGGAATCATCCACCTGTTTGGGGACTAGGTTACTCTCCTTTGGCATTAGAGGACAAATCTCATCAATTTCACATGGTATGATTTTCTTCTCAATGCCTTCCAAGACGTCTTCATAAAGTGTACATCACATCTCTTGAATATTGATGCACAAAGCAAGGACATATTCCCTAGGCTAAGTTCATTGTGGAAAGGTTGGGATATATGACCGACTCCCTGGACAGCACCAAAAGGTCTATGTCTAGTTAGACTGGACAACTCCATGGAGTTACTCGAGGTCCAGGTTACAGTGAGACCCTCATTCCTGTCCTAGCCAGTTATGCATCACCTCTCCATGGGTCACATCAACAATGAAGCCTACTTAACCAAACTGAAGACAATCCAAATTTTACTGAACACACTGGTTATGGGTGATTTGAATTATCCTACCATCAACTGGGAAACCTACTCTAGCCGAAACTTGGCATCTATATCACTTCATCGAATACGTGAATACTGAACACTCACATGAGAGAATATTCACATACTCGAAAATGGTACTGTGGGGGCTGTGCCCCCCCACCCCCACTAAATATATGTTCCTACTCTGAGATCGCACTACAGTGAGGAAATGGCAAAAATCCTGATCTTCACCGTACCGAAAAAAAAAATCATAAACTTTGAGTACGTGAATATTCGCCCATGTGAGCGTTCGATATTCACATATTCAATGAAGTGATATAGACCTGAAACTCACTAGCACAAAAGTTCCTTGACTTTGTGAATTCAAATGCCCTGGAACAAATTGTCCATACCCCAATAAGAGGAACAAACACTGTAGATCTGGTCCTCACCAACATGTCAAACAGGTGCACTGCTGCAACTGTTGGACCCTCATTAGTTAAAAGTGACCACATATCAGTCACCTTTGAACTGACACTAACACCAGAACTCACAAATGGTGAAATCAAACTAAAAAACTTCACCAAGGCAAAAAATATACCCTTCTAGGTGAAGGTATAAATGCATTCCATGCTCCACCCCAAGCTTAAAGTGGTAACTACACTGAAGCTTACACTAAAACCCTGTACAATCACTTGCATAAGTGTATAAACTCGGCTGTACCAGACAGAATCAAAGCCACAGCTCCAAGTAAAATCAAGCTGCCATGGCGGACTTCCAGCATCAACAAACTCTACAACAAACACAAAAAGTTGCTGTCCAGGAAAACAAAGACAAGGACCCAACAATGGAAAAGCACCCTCCTCAGACTTAACAGGCAAATAAGACAACTTGTCAAATCCTCCAAGAGCTCCTTTGAGAGAAACCTAGCAAGTACTGCCAAGGATAACCATGAGGGCTTTTGCAGCTATGTAAGTAACCTAAAGGGTAAGACCCAACCATGTGCAGAACTGGTGGCCAACGGTATCCCACAACTGACCCCAAAGAGATAGCGAACTTGCTGGCTGACAGGTTTGGTGAAAATTTCACTCCCTTATCCCCTCCTAACTTACAACAAACCCTCCCCCAAACTCGCCCCCCACCTCACCTTACATATCTGAAGAGCAGGTCCTCAAAGTCCTGTCCAAAGCAAAGAACACTGCCTCTATGGGACCAAATGACATCCCAAGCTGTCTTCTAAACAAGCTAAAACATGAACTAGCATTACCACTAAGTACCCTTTTCAATCACAGCCTAACCACAGGCTTTGTTCCTGCGGAATGGAGAACAGCTACAGTTAGTCCCCTCCACAAAGATGGCCTAGCAACAGACCTAGAGAATTACAGACCCATAATTCTGACCAGCCTTATCTGTAAGGCCGTGGAACTTACCTTTATGGACTTCATAAATAAAGACATAGGTGACCTACAAACACTGGATCCTACCCAATTCGGCTTTGTGAAGGGCAGATCCTGCCTGTCAAATCTTGTGGATTTCTTTGAAAGTGTGACCAAGGCCACTGATGAGGGCAAATGTGTGCACAAAGCATATCTTGACTTGGCAAAGGCTTTCGACACAATCCCACAGTCAGGCATTACCAATAAACTTAGCAAATTGAATGTAAATCCCTTTGTTGTAAGATGGGTTACCAACTGGCTCACAAACCAGACACACTATCAAAGTGGGTGACTCCACATCACCCAACCGACCTGTTACCAGCGGGGTGCCACAGAAGTCAGTGCAGGGCCGCCTACTATTTGGTATACACTTCTCAGAAGTACAGGTCAGAACTAAAGGGTTGTGGCTGACCAAGTTTGCAGACGACTGCAAACTAAGTGCAGTCATTGACTCCCCAAATGATGTCAGTATACTCCAGATGGTCTCACACAGACCAACGACTGGTGTTATTAGTCACGGTCTCAAACTGAATGCAAAGAAATGCATCATCATACACTTTAGCACAAACAATGTCCCTTCATACTATCAAATGAATAACAACACCCTATGTACCCATGAAGTGGTAAGGGACCTGGGATCACAGGTTGACCGCGACCTTATCTTCGACCACCATGTGCCTACCATTGTAAGGAACGCTTTCCATGTAGCTCACTTGATCAGTAAAGGCATTGCCTCAAGAGCAAAAGAAGTTATAGACCCCCCCATATTCTGCACTTATCTGGCCCATAATTGAGTACAACGCCCCATTCGGTATGTACCGTACTAAGCACCTACAGCAATTGGAGAGACTCCAGAGGTTTCAAACAAGGAGGATCAAGGGCCTCCAGCATGTGCCTTACACGAACCGACTAAAATCCCTGTCAGTATATCTCGTATCATACAGACTTCTTAGGGGAGACTTATGCCTGGCCTAGAGAGCAATCCAAAACCCAAATCTAATAAATTTACTGCATATCTGTAAATCAAATGGGTCTAGAGCTACCGGTTGCAAGGACTTGATGAACATGATCTATATATATATATATATATATATATATATATATATATATATATATATATATATATATATATATATATATATATATATATATATATATATATATACAAAACCAACTTTAATTTAATAATATAATAACAATTAATTAAATTGTCTGAAGAAGGCTGGTGACATGGCGAAAAGCGCTACATTTTGTGTTGTGAATTTAGTTTGTAACTTAAACATGATCTGCGACTTAAACAGGATTTGTTGGAGGGACAGATTTATCTCCCAGCAACTGCCATGTCTTTGGAACAGGCTACCATTTCATCCAACTCATATGAAACAGAGCACCTCTGACACTGTTTGAGGAACCTAGATGAGTGGATGGGGCATCAGATATTCTTACTGGGAATTAAGGACCACAACCCTCCTGGACATGGGCAGTCATCATTAAATGCAATCTTGGGTATTGACTAGTACCTCTATGGTATTACATTGGGTTGAAACAGCAAGGCTTAAAATGACCTCCAGGTCGATAGCCTAGTAATCTCGTATGATCCTATATGCTGAAGCAACAGGAAATGTTTTTCTATTGCCAAATGATCAGCTGTGAGAACAAGTGCCTTGGTTAGAAGAGAGCGATGAGAATGATTTCTGGCCTCTCCTTCCTTTTCATCTGAGTTACCCTGGGGAGCAGTTGAAGGAGAAGGAAATCACAGAAAACAGACCTACAGTTTAGACAGAAGGCATCCATTACCCAAACTTACCTGTGAGGTGCTATGAAACATAATTTATACAACTGTATGTTGCTTGGGGAAGCAAAATGGTCTGTGCCTGAACATTTCAATGATTCACCAGGTCTCAAAATATTTTCCCGTGTGGCATCCATTCCCATGGATCTGCAGAAGTCTTTTTTTAAATTATCTGCAAGAGAACCATCATCCAAAGGGATATAAGTTGTACTGAGTGACACACTGAATTTCAGTGTTAGTGCCCATGTATGGAAAGCTAGCCTGCATAGATAGCAAGAATGCATTCCCCCTGTACTTGCTAATGTATCATTATTACTATGGTGTTGCCTATTATTTCCAAGATGCCTGGCACCCAGAATTGTCTGAAGTCTTGGAGGACATAGAGGACTTGTAGCATTTATTTTAAGTTTATACACAACATTTTTATTCCTGTTTTCCAGGCCTCACGAAGGGCATGCCTTTATTACACTGAATTCAATCCACCCACAGGTGCAGTTCTTTTCCAACACAACATAAGCTTGGGGCAACTGTCTCTAGCATCTGGGCTCATTCACCCCTCAGATACCACTGTAACTTTTTCATATGAAGCCTGGTTAGGGGAACCATCAAGATGTTGAAAGACACTATTGCCACAGTTTGTACAAAGTGTTTTTTCTACTTTTTCCAATAGGGTCGAAAACAGTATCTCTGCATCCACTTATGCAATGTGTAGCTACAACTTTACATTTTTGGAAAGGGAATGTGCCATCAACCAAGATCATCCCTCTAAGAGTTGACTCCACCGCAGCAGCAGATGATCTACGTCACCATACCAACATTTAAGAGCATGTTTTCCCAGCTGCAAAAAGGTCTGGGCTAGCTCGAGTCAGGCAGCCTTCCTTAACTCACCTTACACTCCTCCATAAATCTCCAACAGTTGCTTAAAGAGCTGTTCTTGGTACTTGAAGATGCGAGTCTGGCAATCAATATCTTTAAATGACAAGGTTGTTGACGCATGCATTTTTTTTTCTATACTTGTCAAGTAATCAGCTCTCCTTATAATTAGGGAGTGTATTAGGCCCTGATGAAAGCCAGAAAGTCTATCTTCTTTTACAGATTCTAGAGGCATGGTATCTGGATCAGCTATAGGGTTTTTATACAGCAGTTTGTGAGAAGAATGTTCTGTATAAAAATGGTCAGGTTTCTTCAGGGCAGGGAGCATGATGTCTGGTTGCAAGTGGCTTGCAACAAACACATCCAACAGGACTTCCTTGACTGCAGGAATGGAAACAGGTTTTGGAGGTTTAAGGACAACTTGTTTAGATCAAAATTCCAAGCTTTGTAGAAAACAGAAGACCTTCTTCTGAGTCAGCTAAGCCCAATACTGAAGAGTGAAGAGGAGTTGGCTTGAGGGCTGAAGGTCCATCAAGAGAAAGGTTTTCTTTTTTTGGCAGAACACCAGGCCTCAAAGTGGGTCTTGGGTCTGTGAGTGGCTATCAGGGTCTTGACGATTTCAGAGAAGAAGCATGGACACACTCCTCTACAATTAGCTACGGTAAAACATTTTTCCCTTGTTTAAAAATCAAATAATGTTCCACAATGTCTGTTAGGTCCAGTGAGACATGACAATGGCTGAAGGTATGGCAGCCTACAAAGGTGCTGCACTAGAGGTCATGCCCAAGGTAAATATTTGGTCTGAGGTGCTGCCAGACTGCCTCTATGGTACTGGCATCCTTGGACCAAGGATTCTTTGAAGACATTCTGACTTCCAAGAATCCCTAAATTTCTCCTTACACTTCTTATTTTTAGAGAAACCTTTAGTCTGCCAACTTCTGATGACATAGCAGACATTGGCAAGTAGGCCATAAACCTCTTTCTTCAATGCAGCCTGGATGGTGACATATCTCATACAAAGGGTCTTCCCTGCACCCTTGACACACTTTACAAACAATATCATTATGTTCAGCCTGATACACTTTTTGCAAGAGCACTTGCATCGCTAAAGCAGCATGCCCAGCACCGCATTACTGGAATATGTCACACTGATGTTTGTGAAAGAGAACAAAAAAAACAAGGAAATAAAATATAAACACTAACTATGACAAGAAATAAAGATAGTGAAGAATTCACAATAGATTACTTATCTTTCTCTCTTCTAATTTTTGGCCTAGCCAGACTGATTAATCAAATGTCTTTCTCTACATGCAAATATGTAGAAAGAAGAAAGTACAGTCGTGTACACGTACCATAAATGTAGATGTTCGAATGTATTCACTGTTGCAGTCATCACATTTGGGTTATCCCTGACAGGGTAGCCCTCGGCCAGCCCGAATACCAGAGACTTAGTATTTCTGCGTCGGTTGCTGTCGCTCCAACACTGACGTCAGGTCGTCAGTAGTATAAAGTAAGGCAGCCAATGCCATTACATCAGTTTTTCTTGCCCTAACCTGTCAGCAGCCCCCAAGTAGGAACCATGTTCTGGTGGAAGAAACCCCACCAGTGGGAAATAAATACCAATAAGTCCCTTGTAAGGCAAGAGAAGAAAGAGGGATGGAGGGAAGGAAACCAGGACTGCAACAGTGAATACACTCGAACATCTACATTTATGGTAAGTGTACACAACTGTACTAAGTTCTTCGTGTTTCACTGTTGCAGTCATCACATTTGGGTTGATTCTCAAAGCTGAGGAAAAGGGTGGAGGCAGTAAAGAAAACTAGGGGCTGGCTAGGATGCCCTGCAAGACTGCAGAGGTAAACCCTGCCCTGGATCTGGAGAAGAGAGGCTGGTGGTAATGCTTGATAAAAGTGTGAACAGGTGGCAGCCTCCAGGATGTCCCTGGTGGGGACTCCTCTGAGGAAAGCGGCAGAGGTGGAGGCTACTCTGGTGGAGTGTGTGCTGACCTCCTTGGGGGGAGGCTTTCCATGTTGCTTGTAGCAGAAATGGATGCAGCGTGCTATCCATTTGAAGATGGTTTGTTTGGAGATGGCTTTGCCTTCTGCCCTGTAGCAAAGCTAACCAGCAGTTGATCCGACCTCCTGAAGGATTTAGCCCTATCCAGATAGAATATGAGCTGTCTGTGAACATCTAGAGAGTAAAGAATCCTTTCCCCCTTGTGCTGGGGAGTAGGAAAAAGGTGGGCAAATAAACATATTTGGTTGAGAGCCACACTGGACACCACCTTGGGCATGAAGGATGCATTATTTCTGAGGGATACCCTGTCAGCATGGAAGATGATAAAGGGTTCCACAGCCATGAGTGCTTGCAGCTCAGAGACTCTTCTGGCTGAAGTGATGGCCAGGAGGAATGCTGTTTTCCAGAAGATACATTTTAGCTCTGCAGAAGAAGGTGGTTCGAAGGGGGGCAGGGTGAGCTTTTCCAATACAAAGTTAAGGTTCCAAGCTGGAGTCGGTGCCCTTCTGGGTGGCCTCAAGTTGCTAGCCCCTCTTAGGAACTGTTTCATCAAAGGCTTTGAGAAAAGGGGTTGCTCAGTGGAAAAATGAGCAGAAATAGCAGAGGCATGCATTTTTATAGAGGAGAAAAAGAAGCCACTGTGTTGTAGGGTTAGCTAAATAATCCAGGATGAGAGGGAGGGAGGGCTGTGCTGTATTGGCTCCCTTAGCCTGGATCCAGGTGCAGAACCTTTTCCAATTGTTAGCATAAGACTTTCTGGTGCTAGGGTGTCTGGCCTCATGGATAATATCGAGAACCTGTTTACTGAGGTTGGCAGATTGGTTTGGAGTTAGGGAATAAGCCAAGCTGCCAAACTGAGTGTTTGCAATTGGGGATGCATGAAAACCCTTCCCTCTGGGTCAGGAGGTTTGGAATCTGAGCAAGGTGCCATGGGAGTTGTGGCAACAGGCTGCACAGCAAGGGGTAACAGTGCTGCCGGGGCCACTCTGGAGCTATCAGAATGGTCCTTGGTTTTCCTCCTTTACTTTGAGCAGTACCCTGGAGATGAGAGGTAATGGAGGAAAGGCATAGACCGAGAGATTGACCCAGGGGAAGGACAGGGCATCCACTTTCCAAGCCATGCAGTGATGCTCCCTGGTGCAGAATTTGCTGAGCTGATGGTTAGTGTACGAGGCAAAGACGCCAACCTCCGGGGTGCCCCATTTCTGAGTTATTAGGGTGAAGGTTTATCTGTTGAGCAGCCACTCAAGTGGGTCCAAAAGATTTCTGCTTAATTGGTCTGCCATAGAGTTGAGAGAGCTTGGCAGGAATTGTGTAGTTGCATGGCAGAGGCTGTATGCCAAAGGGTCATGGCCAGCCTGCATAGAGGGTAGGAGTGAGTCCCTTCCTGCTTGTTGATGTACCACATTACAGTGGTGTTGTCTGTTTTGATCAAAAGAGCCCCTGGAGAAAGAAGGGGTTTGAAAGCCATCAATGCATGCTGCACAGCCATCATCTCTTTTTGACTGATGTGCAGAGGGATTTGCTGTGGGCTCCATTGGCCCTGTATGCACCTGCCGTCCAGGTGTGCCCCCCAAGCATAGTCTGATGCATCTGTGGTGAGGGTCTGGGCGGCAGGGGGTGGAGAGAAAGGCAGTCCCTTGTTGTGGGAGCATGCTGTAGCCCACCAAAGGAAATCTTTTCTGATGCAGGGAATTACAGGTAGAAGAGTTTCCAGGTCTTGAGAGTGTTGACACCAAAGGATTTTTAGGTACCATTGAAGTTTCCTCATATGCAGTCTGGGATATGGAATGAGTAGTATGCAAGATGCCATTAACCCCAGAGCTTGCAGAATTTTCCTTGAGATAGCTGGGGCTTGGTGGCTAGTTGAGAGAAGAAGGCTGTCAGGAAAATTTGTTTCTCTGGTGTAAGGTATGCCATCTGGGATGCTGTGTCCAGGCTTGCTCCTAGGAAGATAATCCTTTGGGTGGGCACCTCTTTGGATTTCTTTTCGTTGACTGTGTACCCTAGGGAGGTTAGAAGGGTCTTGACAAAGGCCAGGTGCTTAAGCAGCTTTTACTGGCTGTCTGCCTGAATCAGGCAGTAATCTAAGTATGGGTAAATCTGGATATTTCTTTGTCTGCAAAAGGCAATGGCCAGATCCAGACATTTTGTGAAAACTCTGGGAGCAGTGGATAAGCCAAAGGGAAGCGCAGAGAACTGAAAATGCTGAGATCCTGCCCTGAAACTGAGGTATTTCCTGCATGAATCCCTGATAGGAATGTGGAGGTAGGCCTCTTTTAGATCTAGGGTGGCTAGCCAAGCGTCCTTGGACAGCATGGGTAGCAGCTGCTGGAGGGTGAGCATTTTGAATTTTGGAATCACCATGAAGGTGTTGCAAATGGATAGATCGAGGATAGGGCGCCAGGTGCCTTCTTTTGTGGGCACCAGGAAAGTCTGGAGTAGAAACCTTGGCCTATCTGTTCTGCAGGAACGTGCTCTACTACCCTCATACAGAGCAGGGAAAGGATTTGCTTTTGAGCCTCTGCCGACTGGTTTGGTGGTAGAGCTGGGAACCCTTTTGGGGTTGGAAGAGTGTGAAAGGAGAATTTGTATCCCTGAGACACTATGTTCAGAATCCAGTGGTCGTTGGTCATGGTGGCCCAGGTGCTTGCATGAAAGGAGAGTTTTCCTCCTAGGGATAAGTGAAGGTGGGCAGGGGGGGGGGGTGAGTCACTGTGAGTTCTTACCATAAGGTGGTGGCTTAGAACTCCCTAGTTGTGAAGTGTAGGTAGTCCAATGCTTAGATCTCTGCATTCCCTGTGGCTGCTGTCAGGGGTGGTCTGGTTCCCCAGGGGAGGCTGGACTGCTTTACTGGAAGCAGGAAAGGACCAGTGTTTAGTAGGACAATGCCTGCTGAACCTAGGTGGCTGGACCTGCAAGACGTCCTTAACTGTTTGCATAGATTTTGCTTTTTCTTCCATCTTTTTTAGGAACTCTTCTGCCTTAATGCCAAATAAGTTATCTTTGCTCAAGGGGGCATCCAACAATTTAGACTTGACATGGTCTGGCAAGGGCTGTTCCTTAAGCCATGCATGCCTTCTAATGACAGAACAAGTGACTGCTGCCCTGCAAGAAGCTTCTAGGGTGTCACAACCACAGTGCAAGGTGTATTAATTACTTGACTTGCAGAATGCATTAACTACTGTAATTCTTTAGATTCTGCCCAAGCAGGAAAGGAATACATCTTTTGTTTAAGGAGTTCCTGGGTATGTTGCTGAAATTTCAACATATGGAACTGACAATTTAGTGTACTGATAGCAAGAGTAGCTGAGGTGTACACTTTTTTACCCCATCTGTCCAGTGCTTAGGAATCCCTATCTGAGGGGGTGGGATTCGATTTTTAGCAGAGGTTGCGTTAATTCCTTTAGGCCCTTGAGAAATTACCTCAGGGTCAGCAGGATTCTTAAAGAGACATTTGTGAGAGTCAGGGACTCTATAGTACCTTTCCGGTTTTCTGGGTGCAGGAGGGAGGGTTTCAGGAATCAAGTTGGATTCCAGGAAAGCATCCTCCACAACATCCAGGACTGGGGGGATGGCCAAGGGTCTGTGCTGTAGAAGATCTAGGAATTCCAATTCCCTGCATCTCTTTTTAGACTGAGGGTAGTCCTGACTCTCCTACTGGAAATGTTCTCTTAAGGTATGCAGGGTTTCCCCAAAGGAAAAATCCTCTGGTGGAGAGGCTGAAGGAATTGAATCTTCCGCATCAGAGTCATCATAAGTAGAGAGGGGTTGCATGTCTTTATATTCAGATGAATCAGATTCATCTGACTCTTATTCAGACAGAACTACAGGGGATAGATCTCTTTTCCTTTTGGAGGGAGTAGCTTGGCTTCCCCTGATCAGCATGGTAAAACCTTCTGCTATTTTAAGCGACTGAGGCAAGGAAGCAGGTGCTTGAGAGTGGGTCATCGGTTTCTTGGATGCGGTTCGTACCCTGGGCCTTAGAAGCTCTGTCATTTTTGAAAGAACGGTAGTCGCGAAAGAAGATGTCGGTTTGTGTCGAGAATCTGTAGTGTGAAGGACTTCCTCGGAAGCCGGTGCCTGCTCAGTGGCTGCAGACCCATCCAAGGTAGAGATGACCGCAGGATCCTTAGTCGAAGAAGAGTTTTGCAGCATACTGGACTTTGAAAGGGTCTTGCTAGCGGCGTGCAAATCCACAAAAGTGGGCATCAGGGGCTGTGAAAGTGCCTCACTGAGGACTGGAGAGCTGATGACTAGCTTAGCAGAAGTATCGTAGGAAGGTTTGGACCTGTGTGGTCTGTCTCTGTCTTTATCTTTACGTTTTTTCGGAAGATCTTCTGTCAGATGGCTTACTGAAGCCATATCGGAGTTCGAGGATTGTAAGCGAAAATATCAGGCTACAATAAGGGCCCGACGAGGAATAGTTCTGACGTTAAACAAAGCACAGAAGCGACAACGGGGGATGCCGTAAGAATGGCAGTCTTGGTGTGGTATTTGCTTTCCACAGCGGAAACAATTATTAATTTTTTCTGACATCGGTTAGTGGAAGAAAAAAGGATCCCCAACGGGGTACTTAGCTTTAGAAGACTTCAACTTCAATTCGGTAAACGAAAACTCAGGTAGCAGCCGACCGGCACTCGTGCAAACTCCTTCTGCTTTGGGCTCCACAGCAAAAAAGACTGATATAATGGCGTCGGCTGCCTTACTTTATACTACTGACGACCTGACGTCAGTCCTGGAGCGACAGCAACCAATGCAGAAATACTAAGTCTCTGGTATTCGGGCCGGCCGAGGGCTACCCTGGCAGGGATAACCCAAATGTGATGACTGCAACAGTGAAACATGAAGAACATCTAAACAAGACCAGAAGTACACTGTTTTACATAAGGAAAACTGAGAAGGTGATGTCAGTCCAGCTGAAGGGGAATGGTGTTAAGCTTTGAATGTTTGTACAGATGTCAGACCCTCAGCTTGTGGCAGAGTTTGCTATGGTGATGAATGCAATAGTGAACCACACAATAAACATAAGGAATTTATCAATGTGCTTCCTTAAGGGCTTTAGGATAAAAGGGGATAACTTATCTTCTCTGGTGAGAATCATGATTAGGCAGCTCTTGCAGCAGTCTATTCCTTTAGATACACCCTCATAAACAGGACTAACAGAGCGAATCACACAATATAAAAAGAGAAATGACAAAGTGTCCTCCCCCATAGAGCATTTTTTAGGCAATGCGAAATTAAGAAAACTTCCAACACAGCAAAACCTACCAAAGGAAATCCAAAGATGTTACTGGTCAATGCTAGGAGTATAAACAAGAGGCACCACTCTCTTCCAGTTCATATCACCCTGCATAATGCAGACATATGTGCAGTTACAGAGGCAGTTTAAAATTGCAGAGTACCCTGGCAGTGTAAGGTTTCAGTGCCATCCACACATTTAGACTAGCAACTTCAAAGTCAAAAGTCCAAGTCAAAGTGAACTTTATTGTCATTTTGACTCCACATGGGTAACCTAAAATGAAATTACGTACATCAGGCTCAATACTGAGATGACAATTACACACATACAAATCACATACAGCACATGCAACAAACATAACATTAACTTTAAGTTAAACTGTTATTTTACTACATACTACTATACATTACTATGTCTACAGTTTTTAGCAGCTAGAGTGATCGATTATTATACATTTATTACATACTTATTTTCTGATATGTTAGAATAGCTAGTAGATAAGTACTGCACTTGATTGATATTGTAAACAGATAACTAGTAGTGAGCAACTCATAATTTCTATTGCACTATAATGGTTTGACCGACACAAGACCTTGCCAATGACTAACATTACTGAGACTGCTTCCAGATTTCAAGAACCTAATCACCTGTGGGAAGAAACTGTTCTTGAACCTGGTTGTTTTACAATGCACACTGCGCTACCATCTACCAGACGACAAGGCATAGGCAGGGTGTATAGGATCACTGGCCATTTTCGTGGCCCTGTTGTAGCAATGTGTCATATATAGACCATGTATCGCTGGGAAGTTGGAGCCTGTTATTCTATCAGCGACCTTCAACGCCATCTCTAGGGTTTTTTGATAGGCGACTGACGAGTACCCATACCACACCGTGAAGTTGCTCGTTAGAATGCTTTCTATGACCCCCCCCCCCCCGTAGAAGGTGATAAGGATGAAGGGTGGTAGATTAGCTTTCCTTAATCTCCTCAGAAAATGCAGGAGTTGGTGGGCTTCCTTGACTATATGAGAGGTTTAGTGACCAGGATAAGTTCTCCGCAATGTGGACTCTCAGGAATTTTGTGCTAATTGCTATTTCCACTCTCTCTCTATTAATCATGAGTGGATAGTGAGCTGGATGGTTCTCCTGAAGTCTATTATGATCTCCTTGGTTTTGGTGATGATGAGATCAAGGCTGAATCTAGCACACCAGTCAATCAGTAGATTCACTTCTTCCCTGTATGTTCCTTCATCTTCATTACTGATGAGGCCTGCGACTTTGGTGTCATCTGCAAACTTGATGACGTGACTGGAATTAAATCTGGCTATACAGTTGTGAGTTAGTATGGTAAACAATAGTGGACTCAACACACATCCTTGGGGTACTCCTGTGTTAATTGTGATGTTTCTTGGGGAATTCTTGCCCACGCATACTTTCTGTGGTCTTTCGATCAAAAAGTCCAGTATCCAGTTGCAACATGGTTACTAATGCCTAAACGGACAAACTACTCGATTAGTTGTTGTAGGAGAACTGTGTTGAATGCTGAACTAAAGTCAATAAACAGCATCCTAACGTAACTGTCCTTATTCTCCAGATGTGCCACTGCGAGATGTAGTGCAACTGAGATGGCATCCGTCGTGGAGCGACTGGCAAGATATGCATACTGTAGTGGGTCGAGTGCAGCTGGTAGTTTTGCTCAATGTCAAAAATGCATAATAGAACTTTTTGGGAAGACTGACACTAAAGGAAAATACCTCATTAATAAAACACCCCTAAAAGTAGACAGTAGTCAGGGATACTGGGACTCATGTTAATAGTAACTTGGTTTTCAACCAACATGTGCCTAAGAGTATGGCATCTAGGTCCACAGAAGTCATCGTGCCAATATGTTCAGGCCCCATCAGACCCGTCACTGAGTAAATCACTCCTTTTAGTATGCACTTTATAAATCACATGATTCAAGTGGAATGTACACATTGGTTCCTCAATAAATAAATACAGGGTGTAAAAACAATGTCCTATACATACCACCTCAAAGCCCTATCTCTGTACTTTGTTTTCTACAGACTGCGGAAAGGTGATTTATGTCTGGCATACAAAGCATCCTCGGATCCCACCCTTGACAGATCTTTTATATGTTCATAGGTAGGTACTAGGCTATCGGCCCTGGGGCCTATAGAACCTAGCCAAAAAGGTATCCTGGCTTTCGCCACCCAAGAAAATTATTTTCCTGTGCCCTTGTCGAGCAGAGCCACAGAGGAGATCCCCGGGATGAATTTCCTATTTTCCATCCAATCATCAAGATTTTTCTTGAAGAGTGCTAATGAGGAGCTTTGTTTGCTATAGATAGGTAGTTTGTTCCAGAGTATGGGAAGTCTCTGGGACAGGAATCTATCCCTCCAGCATGTTCTGTTTATTGTGGTGACAAGGTTTAGGTCCCTAGAGCGTGTAGCTTGGAGGGATTGGGATTTCTTTAAGTGGTGCATGTCCAACAGCTCTGGGTTTGACATAGCTTTGTATGTTAGGCAGAGATAGTCTCTGAGTGGGCGATATGCGACACAGTAAAGCTAGAGTTTTTTTTAGACTGTCTGTGTAGGGTATCTGTTTGAGGCTTGTAATCCTCTTTGTGAGGTATTTCTGCAGCCTTTTCAGTTGATGTAGATGTCTTGTGAGGTACATATCAAAAGGGGCATTCTACTCTATCTATAACGGGTCTAATGAGTGACGAGGGGAACAATGACCTCTTTCTTCCTGGATGAGAAACCTTTTGTGATGAGGTGTGCCACGTAGAAGGATTTCCTGACTACTGTGGCAATGTGATTATCAAAGGAGAGACTACTGTCCACCTGTGTCCCAAGGTCTCTTATCACACTTTCGGTATTAAGTAGACTACCACCTATGTGGTAGCTCATGGGTACAGAGTTTTTACCAAAGGGAATGACAATGCACTTTTTGGCATTGAGCTTGAGGCCATAGCTTTGACACCAGGCATCTGTCTCAGTGAGGCCCTTTTGTAGGACGTCCACATGGTTAGGAGTTTCAATTATGGCTCCTAGTTTGCAGTGATCTGCCAACTTCGTTAGCCTGTACTTCAGAAAAGTAGATACCAAACAGGAGAGGACCCAGGACTGAACCCTGAGGTACTCCACTTGTCACTGGTCTGAAGTCGGACTTGGAGTCTGCTGCTTTCACAGTGTGGGTTCTGTCAGTGAGCCAGTTAGCAACCTATCTTGTGACATAGGGATTTATACCTAGATTAGTGAGTTTATCTAGAATTCCAGAGTAGGGGATGGTGTCAAAAGCCTTGGCGAGATCTAGATAGGCTGTGTGAACCACCATACCCTCGTCTACGGCTTTGGTGACTACTTCAAAGAGGTCAATCAGGTTTAGGAGACATGATCTGCTTTTTACAAAACCCGAACTGGGTGGGGTTCAGAGTTTGGAGATTACCAATGTCTTTGTTTATAAGTTCCATGGTGATATGTCCCATGGCCTTGCAGACCAGGCTCATTAGGCTAATGGGGCGGTAGTTCCCAGAGTCTGTGGTGGCTCCTCCTTTGTGGAGTGGGATAACCGTCGCTGTGCGCCATTCAGTGGGCACAAAGCCTGATGTGAGGCTATGACTGAACATGGTGCTTAGGTGGGGTGCCAGTTCATTCTGTAGTTCATGTAGAATGCAGCCTGGGATATTGTCAGGTCCCATGGATGCTGTGTTCTTGCCTTTGGAAAGTGTGTTTTTTACCTGTGCAGCCGTGATTACAGGAACTTTGCATTCTTCCAGTATAGAGATGGGCCCTTTAGGGGGTGGGGGATAAAGTTAGCACTGAACCCATCTGCCAGGATGTTGGCGATATCAGTTGGTTCTATATATTTAGTGCCATTGTGCTGTAACTCAGAGCAGATCTGAGTGTTGTCGAGATTCTTGACATAGCTATAGAATGCTTTGTGATTGTCTTTAGAATCAGTGGCGATATTGTTTTCATAACTAGCTTTGGAGGATTTTATGAAGGATCTCAGCTTCTTACTGAGGCTGACCAGGGAGTTCTTCCAGTCATGGGATTTTACTCTTTTTTGCAACAGTTTCTTTCTTCTGCATAACTGTAAAATAAAACAGCATGATAATTACTAGAGTCAATGATTTAAACTTTGTTTGCAATTTAAACAGGTCATGCTAGAGGGACAAGTATGCATCTTAGAAAATTCTGGTTCTCTGGAACAGGCTTCCAATCCATGGGATTCCCTCCCTATCCTTAGTCAAGTGAAACCTGGAGCAGTGGCTGGGAAATTGGAAATTCACCCTGGTTTTAGAACCATGTCTGTGATGAACAGATGCAAAGGTTAAATCATGCCCTAACATATACCCCCTTAAAACAATCTCTAAGTCCAAACAGCCCATGGGATACATTAAGGTTGCATGGCTAGGCTTATAAAGGCACCAGTGGTCATTAGCCTAATATAGAGCTATGAACTTAAAGATTTCCGAGCAGAGAAAAGTACTCAAAGAGTGGTAATGAAACTCTGTTAATATACCCAGCTCATGGAAATTCAGGTCTGCCAGGTAAGCTCACCTGTTTATAACAAAACCATATGAGATTAGTCTTTCTTAGTGCCTTCAAAGCAGAAGTTCTAAGAAAGATAAATCTATCATTCTTGGGAGGAATTATTTTCCAAATCACCCCTTTTCAAATCAAAAACACTTTTACATAAGACTACACTGGAAGGGAGATCTATAGGCAGGCATAATAAAATGGCCAAGAAATTAACCTTGACTGATGAGCAAGACAGGTCACAGAATTGTAACTCACACAAATAATGCAGAACCAGAGAAATACTAGCCCTTGGAGCTGAATCTTTTCTTGGCACCAACTAGAATACCTTCTCCATTTAATAATATATCTTTTTCTAGTAGCATGCTTTTTTGCTTCCATTAATACCTGCTGCACATCCTCAGAAACAAATAGGTCCCTAAAAGTATTACAATTCTTTCATCCAGGCAGTCAGTTGTAGTTACTCAGGGTTAGGATTTATCAAACACCCCTTGACTTGTGTGAGTGAATTCAGTCTGTGTGATAACTTATAGTAACTGCCTCTGGCCATTTTCAAAAGAAGACAAAGTACTGCTGTGTATGTAAACTTCCCAAAACAGTTAATGTTCGAATGATCATTGCTGCAGTAGCCTGAAGTATATGGGTTATATTCTGCCAATTATATAAAGTACAGTTGCGTACACTTACCATAAATGTAGATGTTCGAGTGTATTCTCTGTTGCAGTCATCACACTTGGGTTATCTGCTTGTAGGTAGCCCTCAGTCGGCCCGAATACCAGAGTCTTGGGATTTCTGAGTAGGATGCGGTCGCCTCTTCCTTGATGTCAGGTTGTCAGGGGTATCAATTTTTCTTGCCCTAGATGTCAGGAGCCCCCAAAAGAGGAAGCTATTACATGGTGTGGAACACCTCCATTAAAAAGTAAATACCCCTGCCATAAAAGATGGCCATAAAGAGGATTGGTAAAAAGGATAGAGAAAACCAGGGGGCTGGAGAGAAGGAAACCAGGACTGCAACAGTGAATACTCTCAAACATCTACATTTACACAACTGTACTATGTTCTTCATGTTTCACTGTTGCAGTCATCACACTTGGGTTGATTCCCAAAGCTGAGGAAGGGTGGAGGCAGTCAAGAAGTGTTGGGGCTGGCTAGCAGGCCTTGTAGGCTGCTGTAGCAAATCCAGCTCTGGATTTAGAAAAAATAGGTAAGTGGTAATGTTTGGTGAAGGTGTGTACAGAACTCCAGGTTGCAGCTTCCAGGATGTCCCTGGTGGGGACCCCCCTGAGAAATGTTGTAGAGGTTGAAGTAGCTCTAGTGGAATGAGTTCTGATCCCCAGAGGGGTAAATTTTCCATGGTGCTTGTAGCAGAAACGGATGCAGTGTGTTATCCATTTGGAAATGGTTTGCTTCAAAATGGCCTTGCCCTCTGCCCTTGTAGCAAAGCTGACTAGTAGCTGGTCAGATTTTCTGAAAGGCTTAGTCCTGTCAAGGTAGAACATGAGCTGGAGTGCAGGATCCTTTCCCCTCTATTCTGAGGATTAGGGAAAAAGGTTGGCAAATGGATGGATTGGTTTAAAGCCACACCGGATACCACCTTGGGCATAAAGGAAGGGTTAGTCCTGAGGGAAACCCTGTCAGCATGGAAAATAATGAAGGGCTCCACCACCATTAGTGCCTGTAACTCAGACATGCTTCTTGCTGAAGTAATAGCTAGAAGTAAGGCTGTTTTCCAAGAGAGGAATTTTAAATCTGCTGAAGCAGCAGGTTCAAAAGGGAGAAGTGTGAGCTTTTCCAGAGCTCTCCTAGGGGGCTTTAAATTTTTGGCTCCTCTCAGGAACTGCTTGATGGAGAGGGTGAGGAAAAGAGAGGAGGCTCAATGTTATAATGAGCTGAGATGGCGGCATCAATCTTAATGGATGAGAAGGATAGGCCTCTGTGGGGCAGCTCTGCTAGGTAATCAAGGATTTGAGGTAAGCTGGGCACAGCTGTGTCCTTTCCTTGAGACTGACTCCAAGAACAATATCTTTTCCACTTTTCAGCATAGGATTTCCTAGTACTAGGCCTTCTGGCCTCAAAGATGACATGCAGCACCTATTTGCTGAGGGATGCTGGTGGTGTATCCATGGGATAAGCCAGGCTGCATGGTTTAAGGTTTGCAGCTGTGGATGCAAAATCTGTCCCTCCTGCTGAGACAGCAGGGAAGGTGTCAGATGTAGGCGCCAGGGTGGCACTGCTGTCAGACTGCGTAGGAGTGGTTACCAGTGCTGGCGTGGCCAGTCTGGTGCAATAAGGATTGCCCTTGGCCTGTCCTGTTTGATCTTGAGTAGTACTTTTGAGAGGAGGGGCAGATGAGGAAAGGCATAAATTGACAGGTTTTCCCATTTAAAGGATAGGGCGTCCATCTTCCAGGCTCTGCTGTAAAGGTTCCTGGTGCACAATTTGTTCAATTGATGGCTTTGGGGGGGAGGCAATAAGATCCACCTCCGGAGTTCCCCACCTCTGGGTTAGAAGTTTGAATGAGTTGGGTTCCAGTTTCCCCTTGTGAGGGTCCAGTAGGTTTCTGCTTAAGTCGTCTGCCAGTGAATTTTGCTTGCCTGGCAGCAATTTAGCTTGTAGGTGCACTTGGATGCTCAAGGCTGTGTTCCACAGAGCCATGGCTAACCTGCAGAGTGGGTAAGAATGAGTCCTGCCCTGCTTGTTTATATAACTGTGGTATTGTCGGTCTTCATCAGGAGCTGTCCTGGAAGGATACGGTATTTGAAGACTGTCCGAGCATTCTGTACAGCTAGCATCTCTTTTTGATTGATATGCAGGGGAATTTGTTCTGGGCTCCATTTGCCTTGAATGCATTTGCCTGCCATGTGAGCCCCCCATGCATAGTCTGATGCATCTGTTGTCAGGGTTTGGGGGGCGAGGGGTTGAGTGTAAGGAAGTCCCTTGTTGTGGTTGCATGCTTCTGCTCACCAAAGGAACTCTGCCCTTAGACAAGGTATGATAGGAATCACTGTTTCCAGGTCCTGAGAATGTTGACGCCAGAGACTTTTTAAGTACCATTGAAGTTTCCTCACATGCAGTCTTGCATATGGAATTAGCAGAATGCATGAGGCCATGAACGCTAGAGCTTGCAGTATTTTCCTTCCAGATAGCTGGGTTTTGTTGGCCATTAGTTTGATATAGTTTGTCAAATGGACCTGCTTTTCTGGAGTGAGGAATGCCATCTGGGAAGTTGTGTTCAAGCTTGCTCCCAGGAATACAATTTGTTGGCTGGGCACCAGCTGTGATTTCTTTTCATTGATGGTGTATCCCAGTGAAGTTAGAAGTCTTTTTACAAATGCCAGGTGCTGAAGTAGCAATTCCTGACTGTCCGCCTGAATCAGGCAATCATCCAAGTATGGGTAGATTTGAATATTTCTCTGCCTGCAGTATGCAATGGCTGGAGCCAGGCATTTTGTGAATACTCTGGGCACAGTAGATAAGCCAAAGAGAAGTGCATAGAGCCTGCCCTGAAATGCCTACTGAATCTAGGTGGCTGCACCTGTAAGAAATCTTTGATTGTTTGCATAGATTTAGCTTTTTCTTCCATCTTGTTAAGAACTTCTGCTTTTGCACCAAACAAACGCTCCTGATTTAATGGAGCATCTAGGAATTTTGCTTTGACATGGTCAGGCAAGGCTTGTTCTTTTAGCCACGTATGCCTTCTCAGTACAGACCCAGTGACAGCAGCCCCGCAAGATGCTTCTAAGGCATCAAACCCACATTGCAAAGTATGTTTACTAACCTGGTTTGCAGAATGCATCAACTCTTGTAAATCTTTATTTTCTGCACAATCTGGAAGTAACACCATTTTTGTTTAATTAGTTCCATAATATGTTGCTGATACTTCAACATGTGAAACGGGCAATTCAAAACCCTTATGGCAAGAGTTGCAGAGGTATATACCTTGTTACCCCATCTGTCTAAAGCTCTAGAATCCCTGACTGAAGGGGTAGGGTTTTTGGCTGTAGTAGCCTTAATGCCTTTAGATCCCTGGGAAATGGTCTCTGGATCCGTAGTAGGATTCTTAAAGAGAAATTTGTGAGAATCAGGTACTCTGTAGTACCTGTCAGGTTTTCTAGGAGCTGGTGGTAAGGTGTGAGGTGTAAGACTGGACTCCAAGAAGATATCGTCTACAATATCCAGGACAGGGGGTATAGCTAGAGGGCTGTGCTATGGCAAATCTAAAAATTCCCTTATTCTCTTTTTGGACTGAGGATAGTCCTGGCATTCCCAGTGGAAATGCTCTCTTAAGGTATCCAAAGTTTCACCAAAACCTCTGCATCTGAATCCTCATAGGTAGATAAGGGTATGTCCTGGTAATCAGAAGGGTCAGAGACATCAGACTCCTGGTCGGTAGAATCAGAAGGAAATTCAATTCTTTGACTTTTGGCAGGGGAAGGCTGGGTTTCCCTAATTAGAGTAATAAAGGTCTTTAGCCATTCTAAGCATTTGTTTTTGTGGCATGGCAGGATGAGCATGAGCTTTGGATGTCGGTTTTCTAGGAGTAGTGCAAACTCTGGGCCTGAGAAACAGGGTAGTTTTAGTAGGAAATGAAGTTGTCGGTTTAATATGAATATCGGTAGGTTGGAATACACCTTCAGAAGCCAGTGCCTGCACAGCAGCTCCAGACTCATCCAAGGTAGAGACATCCGCAGGTTCCATAGTCGAAGAAGCATCTCGTGGCATACCAAACTCCGAATGGGTCTCAGCAGAGGCCTGCGAATCTATAGAAGCAGGCATCAGGGGCTGCAAAGGCGCCTCACTGAGTACTGGTGGACTGGCGACAAGCTTAACGGAAGTGTCGTAGGCAGTTTTTGACCTATGCGGTCAGTCTCTGTCTTTGTGCTTTTTTGGAAGATTGGTAGTCGGATGGCTTACCGAAGCCATTTTGGAATACGGAGAACAAGAGAGAAAGAATTTAGCTACAAAAATAGCCCAACAAGGAATGGTTCGGGCGTTAAACAAGGCACAAAACTGACAGCTAGGGAAATCGTGGTCTGGGCCTAAACAGGTGACACAGTAAGAATGAAAATCTCTGTGAGGTATTTGCTTTCCACAGGCAACACAATTGTTAATTTTTTCTGGCACCGGTTAGAGCAAGAAAAAAGATTCCCCAACGGGGTACTTAACTTTAGAAGACTTCAGGTCTGAAACTTGAAAAAAACTAAAATTTCAGGTAGCGGCCGACCGGCACTTGCGAACTGCTTCTGCTTCGGGCTCCTTCTCGGCAAGGAAGACGGACGTAATGGCGTTGGCTGCTTGTTTTATACCCCTGACGACCTGACGTCATGGAAGAGGCGACAGCATCCAAAGCAGAAATCCCAAGACTCTGGTATTCGGGCCGACTGAGGGCTACCTGCAGGCAGATAACCCAAGTGTGATGACTGCAACAGTGAAACACGAAGAACATCTGCTTGACCTTAAACCTAGAGGCCAGAAGAGGAGTTAATGGCAGACAGGCAGAATAGTTGAAAGGTGAGCTTTAACTGAAGAATGTGCCAATTCAGCATGGAGCAATTCACACAAATAAGAGAGAACCACAGGGATATCCACAGAAAATGGATCTTGGTTATGAACAAGGTACCAAACAGAAAACCCTTCCATTTGGAGACACAGGATTTTCTGGTAGTGTGTTTCCTGGCCTCCTGCAGAACTCTAAGCACATCCTCAGAAAAAGGGATCAAAACCCTATAACCTACAATGTTAGCTAAGAGTGGACAAGTGAGGATGTGAGGAATGATGAGAGACCCCTTGAACCTTTGTCAGTAGGTCCATCCTGTGAGGTAACTTGTGGTGATTGCCCTTGGCAAGGTGCAGAAGAGGGAACCAACGCTATCTGGGCCAAAACGGAGTCACCGACAAGATTTTTTGGGGAGGTCTTGCTCTATCTTGAGCAGGACCTTCAGAAAGAGAGGAATGGTAGAAAAGGCATACAGAAACATCCCCTTCTAAGAAAAAGGTAGGGTGCCCACCTTCCGGGCAAGAGGACTTGGGAAAAGAGGAAATTGTGTGCTCAAATGGGAGGCAGAAAGATCTACCTGAAGAGGACCCCACTGATGGACAATGTCCAGAAACCCATCTCTGTGAAGCATGCATTCATGAGCCTGTGTCACGGACCTGCTCAGAGTCTGCCACTATGTTCTGCTATGAAAGAATATAAACAGCCTGAAGAGTCACTTGGAACTGGACAGCCAGGTCCCAAACATGAAGAGCTAGTCTGCAAAGAAGGTACGTCCGTACCCGACCCCCCCCCCCCCCCCGTTTGCTGATGTGCCACATCACTGTGGCATTGTCCATAAAGATTTTGAGAGGCCCTGGAAGAAAAAGAGTGAAAGGCCTGAAGGGTGAAAAGGAGAGCTCTCATTTCCTTGATATTGATGTGGCCTGACCTCTGATGAAGGGGCAAAGACCCAGAAACAGGCTCCCCACCTCGCTGTTTGAGGCAGCCAAAACAAGTTCCTAAGAGGGGGCAGGGGGCTAAAAAAGAAAGTCCCAGCTTGACAGACAGCTAATGAATTCCATCACTGAAGCTCGAGCTTGAGCCATGGAAGAAGAAGGACCAGAAAGTCTATGGAACCAAACTGACTTTAGGAACCACTGTAGCTTTCTTATATAGAGCCTGGCTATACATAGCATAGGAATTGTGGAAGCCATGAATCCCAGAGCCCTTAGAAACTCTCTGGCTGCAAATGAAACCTGAGGAATAAGGGACTGAAAAAAGGCAATTAGAGAAAAGAGCCTTAGCAGGAGGTAGGGAAGCCAGCACATGGATGGTCTGGAGCCTGCAACTGACAAACACATGATCCAGGTAAGGAACTGGAAGTTTGTCTCTTACAAAGCCTGGGATTTACAACAAACAGTATAATGGAGGTGCTGAAGCAAGGTCTCGGGGGAGAAGGCCAGAATGAGCAGGTCATCCAGATAAGGAAAGATCTGTATCCCCCTCATTCTGAAAAAGGCAATCAGGAGTAAGGCATCTGGTGAAACCCCTTGGGGCAGTAGAAAAGTGAAACGGTAAAGCAAAGAACTGAAACTGTAAGGAAGAAATAAAAAAACAAAAGCTTCTTGAAAAGGGTATGAACAGGGATGTGAATATAAGCATCATTGAGATCCTGGAAGACCAGAAAAGCCCACGGAATAAGAGAAGAAGAAGCAAGGTCTGAAGGGATAACATCTAGAAGGAAGAGATTTTCAGAAAGATATTGAGCTGAGAGAGGTCCAGAATGGGTCTCCAGGTGCCTTCCTTCCAGGGAACCAAAAACATTCTGGAGTAAAATGCCTTCCCCTCCTGGGAAGGGGGCACAGCTTGAACAGTGGCTTAAGACAGGAAGGCCCTGAAGTAATTCTGGGAAGAAAGGAAGCTGATCCTGAGGAGGTTGAGGCATGCCCAAAAAAGTTGGAAGGGATTTCCACACTATGAAGTATCCCTGATGGATGATGGATAGAACCCAACAGCCTGGAGTGATCCTTAACCAATTAGGAAGGGACAGAGAAAGATGTAGGAAAGGGGGAAACAGAGAGACAGAAATGGACTTGTCTTGAAAAGGAGGTTTCTGAGAAGTGGGAGTCTTAGTAGATGTAACAGGAGGAACCCGCCTAGAACTCTTCTTACCTTTGAAAGGAGGGTGAAGTTGTTTTGCGAACAAAAGCAGACTTAGAGGGATAATTCCTCTGGAACCTAGGAGCTGCATAACCATAGAGGTTCTTATTATCAAAAGAAGCATCCAACAGTTGAGCCTTAATATCATCAAGCAAAACGCTGGAGGCTACGCCAAGAGTAATATCTCAAAACAGATCCAAAAGCTGCATCTCTAGAGGATGCATCAGCTGCATTGTAACTACATTTAATAGAGTAATGGGCTACTTGAGAAGTGGAGCTCAATAAAGAGAGGGCTGACACCTTCCCTTCAGAATCAGAAAGTCAGAGATAGCCTGGGAAGCTTCAGAAAAAAGGGCTAAATATATACTTGGTCATATGGCCTGGTAATTAATAGCCCAAAAAGCCAAGGTGGCCGCAGTAAACACTTTCTTACCCAGCTGTTTCATGGCTCTACTGTCCTTATATGAAAAAAAAAACAGCTGAATAGAAGGCAAAAGCTTAGCAGGTTTGTCAGAAGAGACAGACCCCACAGAAGGGTCAGGAGATGGGCATTTCTAAAGAATCTTACACTCATCAGGCACCTTGAAAAAACAGTCAGGCTTTTTAGAAGCTGAAGGCTGATAATGAGAGGCCATAGAGGATGCTGAAAAGGTATCTAACAGGGCAGCCAAGAGAGGAAGGACATCAGAGAGCTTAGGTGACTTCATTTGGAGGAGCTCATAATACCTTTTCTGAATGCAAAAACCTGAGAAAAGTCCCATTTAAAGAATTCCACCATGCAGGAAATACTACTTTCAAAAGAGAGTTCTCAAAGGGCGAACCTGGGCTAATAGAATCTTCCTGCTCAGAGCCATAACCCAACAAAGAAGTGATGTAAGAGGGATATGCCAAAGACTCCTCCCAGAATTCAATTCCTCTTCAGAGGAGTCCTGCTCTTTCTGCTTCTTGAGTGGGGGTAGAGGACCAAGGGGGAGCAAAGACAGAAACTCCTGGGGAAGGCTTCAAGGTCATGTGTGCATTAACTAATCCCTGGGTAAAAGCTTGACATTCATGCTGGAGATCCTTAGGAGCAGGGGAAATATGCTTTTTTTTATTTTTTGAGGGATATTTGTCCTAAACACTCTAGGAGGTTCAGACCTTTGCCTACACTCAATTAACATAGCAAGAATCTCCTCCCGAACAAGTATCTGTGGAATCTCCCTGAATCCCCCTGAAATAAATCAGCCGAGGTCCCCCCTCAACCTCCGTAATGGATATCTGCAGACCTCCAAGGACATGTGAGAAGTCAGAACCATGTCGGTCTCCAATGTGGTCACGGCAGAGGAATCCGATGGAACAACCGGGGGAGCCTCTGGTTTTCAATAGTCTCCAGAAAGTCCGGGGGAGGTGGAACAGCAGCAGAGCCAGCCCTAACTCTTTTGGCCTTCTTCTTGGCAGGCATCGCACCTTCGTGACAGGAATATTCCACCATAGCACCCTGCACCAACAATTTAAGAAAATGGTTTTCCAGGTAAGTAGACAAGAAGAAGAGAGGACTACGTAGGGTCTTAGGGACAAAGGTTCGGCAAATAGAGCACTTTGTATGCTTGTGAGAAACACCCAAACCAAAGAGACACAGCTCGTGATGATCCTTATGAGGAATCTTCCCTCTCTCACTGACATTTTCCCTTTCTGGATGGCATGTAAACTCACAAAACCTTAAAAAGTAAGAAAAGATAAAGTTTAAGTTCACGGTGTTAGAACTAATAAGAAAATCAAATAGGTTAGGAAATATTAGAAACTACACAGAAGAAAGAGAAAATAAATGGATCCTAAGAATACAAGGACACAAAGGACATGGTCTGAATGAACGTATAACATTAAAGCCATTTCTGGCAGCACGTCCATACACACATTGAGTTCCAATCTAATATAGTGAACACAGGATACAATGCGATAAGATATGAACATAGTATGTGTTTTTAAACATTCTTTATATATGCATTTTTGAATGTTTTTATGACATATTTATATGCAATAGGCTTGTAGTTCAGGTGTCTCTCAGCTTATGTTGGTTTTTGCACTAATTAATTTATACTTTTGATTGACATCTACGTTGAGTTTCACTTAATATATTGAACACAAGATAAAATGCTATAGATATAGTATTTTTGAATGCAATTTTGTGTTTTTATACATATATACGTGTTTGAAAGTACCTTCATGACATATTCTTATGCAATAGGTTTATAGTTATGTGGTTTTTAGCACATGTTAATTTTGTATGTATTAATTGGTTTATATTTCTGATTGGTTGACTGTGTTTAGAGTTAATATTTAAATGGTTTGAATTTATGGCAGTTGTATAAGTCTGATGAAGCGTTCTTGAAACGTGAAAGCGCTTACTTGCTGCAGTATTAAAGTTTTAAACTTCAATTGGCTGTGTTGAGCTTCCTCTGTTTTTGGACTTAAGAAAAGATAAGAGTAAAACCCCAATGGGGCACTCAGCTGAAATACAGCTAGTTAACCAGCATAGGTTCATAGGTTCATACTAGGCTATCTGCCCTAGGGCATTTATAAGCCTAGCCAGAGTGTGTATGGCTTTCGCCACCCATATTAAATTAATTTTGCTATTCCCTTTTTCAAGGTTAGTATACTGTGCCTCTAACAGTGACACAGAAGTGATACCCGGGGTAAACCTACAATCTCCCATCCACTCATCAAGATTCCTCGTGAGAGTCAATGAGGGACTCTGCCTAACCTGGACTGGGATTTTATTCCAGAGTGAAGGGAGCCTCTGGGTTATGAATCTGTCCCTCCAGCATGTCCTATTTATTTCAGTGCTGAGGTTCAAGTCTCTCAAGCGCGTAGCTCGATGGGATTTGGATTTTCTGAGGTGCAGCATGTCCATTAATTCCGGGTTGGACATGGCTTTATACGTCAGGCACAGATCGCCTCTGACCAGGCGGTATGTCACTGAGTAGAGCTGGAGTTTCTTTAACCGGGCAGCATATGGCATCTGTTTGAGCCCCTTGATCCTCTTGATGAGGTACTTTTGGGGTCTTTCCAGTTGCTGCAGGTGTCTGGTAAGGCACATCCCAAAAGGGGCATTGTACTCAATTATGGGCCTGATGAGGGATGAGTAAAGAGGCACGATGACCTCCCCTGATCTAGATGTGAATCCCTTCATGATTAGGTGGGCTATATAAAATGTTTTTCTAACCACTTTGGCCACGTGGTTGTCAAATGAGAGACTGCTATCAACTTGGGTCCCCAGGTCCCTAATTACTTCTTCTGTACTTAATGGATTACCACCTATGCGGTAATTTGTGGGCACTTTGTTTTTGCCAAAACTTTTTGGCGTTTAGCTTGAGGCCATGGCTCTGGCACCAGTTGTCTGTTTCTACGAGGCCCTTTTGGAGGATGCTTGTGTCGGCTGGAGAGTCTATTATGGCGCCCAGTTTGCAGTCATCTGCGAACCTGGTCAGCCACAGTCCTTCCATGTTGGCCTGTACCTCCGAGAAATGTATACCGAACAAGAGAGGTCCCAGGACTGAGCCTTATGGGATGCCACTTGTAACTGGTTTGGAGTCTGACATGGCTCCAGCTATTCTACCCATGTGGGTTCTGTCCTTGAGCCAGTTTGCAACCCATCTAGTGACATAGGGGTTTATATTTAAGCTGGTGAGCTTATCTATAATGCCCAAGTGGGGTATTGTATCAAAGGCTTTTGCGAGGTCCAGGTAGGCTGTGTGGACCACCTTCCCCTTGTCAATGGCCTTGGTGACTGTTTTAAAGAAATCGACCAGGTTCAAGAGGCAGGATCTGCCCTTAACAAAGCCAAACTGGGTAGGATCCAGTGTCTGCAGGTCCCCAATATCTTTATTTATAAGGTCCTTGATGATCCTTTCCATAGCTTTGCAGACCAAGCTATTGAGACTTATGGGGCGATAGTTTCCAGGATCCATTGAGGCACCACCTTTGTGGAGAGGGACCACTGTTGCTGTACGCCACTCTTTGGGTACATATCCTGTAGTAAGGCTGAGATTGAACAGTAGTTTTAGGTTTGGGTTTAGCTCTTCTTGGAGTTCATGTAGGACGCAGCCCGGGACACCGTCTGGTCCCATTGATGCTGTATTTCTTGCTTTGGAGAGGGCAGCTCTTACCTGAGCATCTGAGATGTCAGGGGGGCAGCACTCTGCTGGGATAGATATTAGCCCTTTTGGTGGGGGGGGGGGGTTGCGCTGAACCTGTCAGCTAGGATGTTGGCAATGTCTGTGGGTTCGGTGTATTTTTTGTCATTTTGGACTAATTCTGAGCATATCTGGGAATTCTCACCCAGGTTCCTAACATAACTAAAGAACGCCTTGTGATTATCCTTAGTGTCCTGTGCAATTTTTCTCTCGAAGCTGGGCTTAAGACGATTTTATGAGTGCCCGTAGTTTTTTGCTAATACTGATCAGAGATGCCTTCCCTTTTTGGGATTTTTGCTCTATCATGTAGTAGCTTCCTCCTTCTATTGTATAGTTTGTTTATGGCTGGGGTCCACCAGACAGGACATCTGCCTTTGGAGGATTGGGTCTTGGTTTTATTTGGGATTGCATGATCCATGCATTCCTGAAGGTGTTCATAGAATGCGTTTATAAAGGATTTTGCAGTCTGGGCCGTATTATCCACAGGCCCGGGGGCTTTGAAGGATTCCACCTTGGTTTTGAGGAGTGTGAAATTTGCTGTAGAGAAGTTTTTCACTGTGGTTTTCTGGGCATGGGGTGGGGTCGGGATGTGAATATCCAGTGAGATTAGTTTATGGTCTGATCTTACCAGTGAGGGATACACTTCTGGTCTGGAGCATAGAGTCCCCATGTTGGTGATGATCAGGTCCAGTATGTTTTCCCCTCTTGTGGGAGTGGTAACAAGTTGTTCCATAGCATTTGAGTTTATAAATTCTAGGAACCTTTTGGCTAGGGTGTTGGAGCTAGAGTAATGCTCCCAGTCTATGGTTGGGTAGTTGAAGTCACCCAATATAATGGTGTTTGGAGAGACCTTCATATTTTCCAGTGTTCTCAGGAAGGCCGAGTGGGGTTCCTGGGTTTGGGAGGGTGGTCTGTAGCAGGCTATAAACTGGAAGGCAGTTTTACCCACTGTTAGTTGCACATGGATAGTCTCTGATGCTTCGTGCTGTGCCACCAACCTGGAGGTGTGGGCATCTTTGTTGAATATTGATACTCCCCTCCTTTGTGGTTCGGTCCAAGTTTTGGGGCCGAAAAGCATGGTATGAGGTATAACCTGGTAGTGCTGGGGTGCTCTCGAGAGCCTTGAACCAGGTTTCTGTTACTGCACAGATATCGATGTTCTCCATGCTAAGGAGAGTTTCGAGTGCGTGCATCTTGAGGTTTAGACTTCTGGCGTTGAGTAGCATTACTCTTAGTTTCTTATCCCTTGTGATACCTATGGAGGTGGGTTTGTCTTTTGAGCCTTGCCTAAAAAAGGCAATATGGGGATAGCAAGAGCCTTTGCCAATATCTGAAAGCCCAGGGGTGACAGGTGCAAGCCGTCCCTAGCAAAGCATCATGGCTTGTCGAGCATGTCATCCCAGGCTGACAGGCACTGGATCCCTTTGAATGACACCAATACTTAAGCCAATTGTTGCAATTGATAATCTTGTCTTCATACTGTGGCATCATCCTTGGTGAGGGTAAGATGCTACTCAAGGTCAGGGTCATACTGGCCTGGGCTACATGCTCAGAGAGCTCCTCTATGTCTCTTTTCATGTAGAGGAAGGAGAGTTCAGTCTGATGATCAAAGATGGTGTTCAGAATGGCGGCAATGAAGTTCTGAGTTGTGTATGTCTGTACGTAACCTTTATGCCCTATGCTTTCAGCAGGAAGCATGTGTGTGATGTACGACATCTACAAAAACCTGAGGCTTTAGTATACTGGCTAGACACTGGGCTACCCTTGGTAGGGAATGCCTTACTGCAAAAGAAATATGGAAGGGCATCCAGTGGCAGCTATTCTGCAAGATGCTACTAAGGCATTGTAGCCACACTTTAGGGAGCATCTGGAGACTTGTAAAGCTTCTTCTTGCTGTCTCCTGAATTTCCTTTGATAAGGTTCTATTTGCAACAGAATCCACTTTAGCCAAAATTTTGTCCTGGAGAGATTCAAGGTACTTTAGCATATGGACTTGGCAATTCAGTGCTCTCACTACAAAGGTGATAGATGTATAACCTTTTTCCCCAAAATCTAATAGTCTACTTTCCCTGTCATTAGGTAAGGGATGTCTAGTTGATCATTTTGGTACACCGACTACTAAGGGGTCTCCCTTGGGATTTTTGTAAAGATGGTTGGAAGAGTCAAGCACCTCTGTAAATCTGTATGGTTTCCTAGGAGCAGGTGCTAAAGAATCAGGATGTAAAGCAATACCTTCAAAGACTCCATCTAGTACCTGTCACGGCTCTGAGCTTCTGAGAACCGTTTTCTTTTCCAAATGAAAGCCTCCTTCATTCTATGAAGGGTATCCCTGAAAAAAGGTCCTCGGGGGGGGGGGGGGGGTTGTCATCAGAGTCTGAATCTGGATAAGTTTGTGGTGGCAGGTGCACAGAGTAGGACTGTTCCTCCTCATCTTCTCAAATTAAGGAATCGAAATCTTCTTGAAAGGCCATCTCCCTGCTTCTTTTGGATGTGGAGACTTCAGTAGCAGAAATGTGATAGGGCTCTCCTTATTTTATGAAAGCGATGAATTCCTGTGCAATTTTTAGGAGGTTTTGCGATTCAGTTTGAAAAGAAGTGGCTGAAGGCAGGGTTAAAGAAAAGGAAGTGGTTCACTTTGGTCTAGGTGTTTGTTTTGAAGGGGTGACTAAGTTTGTTGTCGTCCGACCTCAACTTCGGTTAAAGTTTTGGTAGACAGGGTGTCTCCCTAGAGACCCACAATGCATATGTCGTGGCTGAAGCCTGATGAGTAACCTCAGATCTAACAGAGACCTGTGTCGTGGTAACAGTGGTAGTAGGCCCGTAACCATGGTGGCCTTCCATGAGGGTCGCAACAGAAGGATCACGCCTAGAGTCGCTGGGAGCTGCAAAACTCACCTGTTAATTGGGTCATCTATCAACTTGGAGACTAGAGCTAGAGTTTTCTCAGAAATATCAGTCATATTAATCTTTTTGCATTTCTGTTCATTTGGAACGACACTAGCAAAAGCTGGTGCTGGTGAAGGTCCTGAGGTAACAGTGGCTTACAACACCACCAGGAAAACTGAAGATGAGGACTCCATATGGACAGCGAATACCTCAGCCATATAAAATGAAGTTATGTACTCACCATAATGTTCCATGTTTGTTGTCCTTGATCTCACCTACCTTTTTGTTGGCTGGGTTCAGAGCCACTCGGTCGTATTCTAAAGCTCGAGAGCTTCCACAGGCTCAAGGCGAGACCCTATCCCATCATGCCTAGGGTAGTTACCCAGATCTCATTTATAACAACAGACTACAACATGCAAATATAAACTATAGGTATATATAAATATATGTATATATACATACATATATTTAAAAAAAACACCAAGCCATAAGTAGATCTCTTAGTCTACCCAACTCATAAGGCAGGAAGAGAATCAAGGCCTATAAAACCAAAAGATGGATAATTCCTCTCGATCCTCCAGGAGGGGGAAGGAGAGTGGGATGCAAGAAAGAAGGCGAGATCAAGGACAACAAACATGGAACGTTATGGTGAGTGCATAACTTCTTTATGTTACGTTGTCCCTATCTTGTCTTCCTTCTTGTTGGTTGGGACCGTGTCCCCAACACCTTCTTCTTGGGTGGCTCAATGGAATAGACTCTTTAGAACTGTGGAATCATTTTGGGAGGCCACATCTACTTTGTAATGAGTGATGAAGGTATGGGAATTAACCCAGGTAGCTGCCGCACAAATTGAGTCTAAAGGCAGTCAGGCCTGAAAGGTAGTAGAGGTAAGTCCTGGTTGAGTGTCCTCGAATTTTCCCTGGAAGCTGTTTGTCGTAAGTAATGGTGTCTGATAGCCATTTTGATAAAGTTACTTTTGAGACTGAAGTTCCCTTTCTGTTTTCTGCAAAGGATACAAACAACTGGTAAGATTGAATTCCTGTGTCCTGTGCAAGTAAAACGTAATGGTCTATGAACATCCAGTTGGTTGAGTTTATACTCTGCCTTGTTGCCATGGTTCGGAAATAATACAGGTAGTTCTATTGACTGATTCAGATTAAACTCTGAGCAAACTTTTGGTAGGAAGGAGGGGTTGGTTCTGAGAGAAATCCTATCTTTGTGAAAAATTAAATAAGGGGGACGAATGGACAGAGCTTGTAATTCTGATACCCTCCGAGCTGAGGTAATGGCAATCAAGAAAATAGTTTTCCAAGTCAAAAATTTTAGAGAATAAGAACTAGCCAGTTCGAATGAAGTAAGAATCAAGGTAGCTAGGACTAAATTTAGATCCCAAGGAGGAAGTGGTTCCTTTACTGGGAGTCTCAAAAGGGTAGTACCCCTCAGAAAAGCTTTGCATAGCCTGTGGGACATAACGTTGGAACCCATTTCTCACACATGAAAGTTGGAAATAGCCAGTTGAACTCGGACAGTTGCTGCTGCTGCTCCTTTATTAAAAGTTTCAATGAGGAATTCTAGGATCTTTGAGACAGGTGCAGTAAAAGGATCAATACTATCTTTGGCTGCCAAACAAGAGAACAGTTTCCATTTGCTAGTATACACTTTTCTTGTAGAGGATTTGTGAGAGGAAATTAGAATATGCTGTACTGCTGGGGAGATGTCAGGAAGCCTGGCTAAGACGGGAAGTGGAGGAACCAAGCTGTCAGCTTGAGGGTCTGTAAGGAAGGGTGGAATGTGCCCGACTGATGCATCAGCAGAACCAGAACTGGGTTCAGAATCCAAGGCTCCTCTTGAAGATGGGGCCATAGAAATGGGGACCAGATTTGACGAGGCCAGTAGGGGGCAATGAGTATTAGCTTGCAACCCAACGATTTTGCTTTTTGAAGAACCTTGGGTATCAGAGGGAATGAGGGAAAGTTATACAGAAGACCCAAGGGCCAATCATGAACAAGTGCATCCCTGCCTGGGTGATTGTTCCGGTGGGGGGACTAGGGCAAAATAGCTGCTGCATTTGGCATTGATGGATGAGGCAAAAAGATTGCAGCAAAGCTAGCCCCACTTGCGAAAAATCTGGTTCACAATATCCAGTCTCATGGACCTCTCGTGAGGCATAAGTATAGCCCTGTCCACTATCACACTGGATTTCCCCAGAATGTGCATCACAGTCAGAATGCGTTGGGAAGACATTATCCATTGCCACACTCTTAGAGCCTCTCGACACAAGGGGTAGAATCTGGTTCCGCCTTGCTTGTTGATGTACAATACCACTGACATGTTGTCCGTCTGAACTGCAATCGTCCCCGTGGGGAGAGAGCTGTTAAGTGCTTGCAATGCCAGGAATACCACTCCCATCTTGAGGACGTTTATGTGCAAGTGGTACTCATGTTGTTGCCAAGTCCCATGATCAGTCTGTCCCAGATAATGCCTCCCCACCCTATCTGGGAAGCATCTGTGGTCACTGTGGCCACTCGTTGGGAGAGGATGAATGGTTTGCCTATCGTCAGATGCGTGGACTGAAGCCCACCATTTTAGGTCCTTCTTGTACGTCTCTATGATGAAAATTTCGTGGGACATGGGTAGATTTTGCATGGACCATTGAGCAAACAGGAGCCACTGTATTAACCTCAAGTGGAAGCTCGCCAAGGGGAACTAGGGTTATTGCTGCTGCCAATGAGCCCAGGACTTTTAGAACAAATCTTGCTTAAATGGCTGACACCCTCTCCTGAGGCAATTTTGCTATCATGTCTTTGATATCAATATCTGCCCCTATAAATGTAATATATTGACAGGGCAACAAGGCAGACTTTTCATAGTTTATAGTGATGCCTAGCTGAGAGCAGAGGCAGATTGTGATGTCCCTTGTCTCGGTTAGTTGATGCTCGGTGGCGGTGGTAAGGAGCCAGTTGTCCAGATATGGAAACACCCAGAATCCTAGATGCCTCAGATGAGCTGTGACTACTGCCATGCATTTGGTGAACACCCTGGGGGCTGTGGTGAGGCCAAAGGGCAGAGCTATAAACTGGGTGACTGGCTCCCAGCCGGAAGCGTAGAAATCTCCTGGATTACCTGTCCATCTTGATATAGTAGTACGCATCCTGGAGATCGATGGAGCACTTCCAATTGTCCTTCCTCAGGAAGGGAAGTATGGAGTGCAGTGTCACCATCCGGAACTTTGTCTTCTTGACAGACTTGTTGAGTCTGCTGAGGTCCAAAATGGGCCTCCAGTCCCCTGTTTTCTTTGGTACTAAAAAGAACCTTAAGTAAGTTCTGGACCCGATTTGGTGTCCAGTGATTTCTTGGATGTCTCATTTTCTTAGCAACAATTTGAACTTCTAGGGCTGCATGTTCCCTTAGACTGGGTGACACATCTGGGTTGGATTTTGTTTTCTGGGGCAAAGTGGCATGGAGAAAGGAATACTGTATCCCCTGGATATGATCGACTGCACCCATGTGTCTTTTGTGATATTTTGCCAGGCTACTGGGTACAGTGACACTCTTCCCCCAACTGTCTCCAGAGGTGGACAGGCGGGCCTCCTTTCAGGAGTGCTGGAAGGGCCTACTAGAGAACGTATCTCTGTCTCCCTGACTCTGCGGACCCCCTCTGCTGCGAGGGCGGTGTCTCCCATTATTATTCCCCTCTCTGCCCCAGAGGGAAAAATCACGACGTGCGTCAGGTGAAACCCCTGGGATTTCCGGAACCACAATTTTCCACCTTTTTGATCTTTTGGATAAGGTCTAGAAGGCGTGGAAATACGTACTCCCATGGCAGAGAGTGTCTTACCATCCTGTTCTTAAATGGCTAGAATCTCTTACCTTAGGCCCAAACGACGAGCCATCAAAAGGGGCGTTAGTAAAGGAGGACTTGAAGGGCTCTGCAAATTGACAAAGGCGCATCCAGGAATGTCTCCATAAGGCGACTCCTGTGCCTGCAGCCCTGCTCGCTCCATCGGTTGCATAGGAAATAAGCCGCATGGAGGAGTTAACTACCGAAGATAAGGTCACAAGCTGAGAAGCAACTCTGTCTGCAGCTCCCGCAGCTGTAGGATCCTGTAGGCTATCTCCTAGCTCTTTCAGAGAATCCCTCTGAAGATGGGTGAAATGGGATAAATAATTCAGTGACCTAAGAGTAAAGGCTGGTGAAGAAAAGACATGCTTCCTGTATCTGTCCATCGTATGGGACTCTGTTCGGTGGATGGACAGAAGTAGAGATCTCTGCTAATTCCTTCTTAGACGCCGCTGCCACCACCATAGCATCGACTCATCTTCAGAAGGGGAAAGGGACTTCTAGCTACCTCTCTGCTTGAGGATTTCCAGGATGTCTGAGAATGAGACTGTGGGGACCCTTATATGTTCATAGGTTCACAGGTTCATACTAGGCTATCTGCCTTAGGGCATTTATAAGCCTAGCCAGAATGTGTTTGGCTTTCGCCACCCATTTTAAATTTATTTTGCTATGCCCTTTTTCGAGGTTAGTATACTGTGCCTCTATCTAACAGTGACACAGAAGTGATACCCGGGGTAAACCTACGATCTCCCATCCACTCATCAAGATTCCTCTTGAAGAGAGTCAATGAGGGACTCTGCCTAACCTGGACTGGGATTTTATTCCAGAGTGAAGGGAGCCTCTGGGTTATGAATCTGTCCCTCCAGCATGTCCTATTTATTTCAGTGCTGAGGTTGAAATCTCTCGGCGTGGCTCGATGGGATTTGGATTTTGGAGGTGCAGCATGTCCATTAATTCGGGTTGGACATGGCTTTATCGTCAGGCACAGATCGCCTCTGAACAGGCGGTATGCCACTGAGTAGAGCTGGAGTTTCTTTAACCGGGTAGCATATGGCATCTGTTTGAGCCCTTTGATCCTCTTGGTGAGGTACTTTTGGGGTCTTTCCAGTTGCTGCAGGTGTCTGGTAAGGTACATCCCAAAGGGCATTGTACTCAATTATGGGCCTGATGAGGGATGAGTAAAGAGGCACGATGACCTCCCCTGATCTAGATGTGAATCCCTTCATGATTAGGTGGGCTATATAAAATGTTTTTCTAACCACTTTGGCCACGTGGTTGTCAAATGAGAGATTGCTATCAACTTGGGTCCCCAGGTCCCTAATTACTACTTCTGTACTTAATGGATTTCCACCTATGTGGTAATTTGTGGGCACTTTGTTTTTGCCAAAGGGATGACTATACACTTTTGGCATTTAGCTTGAGGCCATGGCACTGGCACCAGTTGTCTGTTTCTATGAGACCCTTTTGGAGGATGCTTGTGTCGGCTGGAGAGTCGATTATGGCACCCAGTTTGCAGTCATCTGCGAACTTGGTCAGCCACAGTCCTTCCATGTTGGCCTGTACCTCCGAGAAATATATACCGAACAAGAGAGGTCCCAGGACTGAGCCTTGTGGAACACCACTTGTAACTGGTTTGGAGTCTGACATGGCTCCAGCAATTCTAACCATGTGGGTTCTGTCCTTGAGCCAGTTTGCAATCCATCTAGTGACATAGGGGTTTATATTTAAGCTGGTGAGCTTATCTATAATGCCCGAGTGGGGTATTGTATCGAAGGCTTTTGCGAGGTCCAGGTAGGCTGTGTGGACCACCTTCCCCTCGTCAGTGACTGTTTCAAAGAAATCAAACAGGTTTAAGAGGCAGGATCTGCCCTTAACAAAGCCGAACTGGGTAGGATCCAGTGTTTGTAGGTCCCCAATATCTTTATTTATGAGGTCCATGATGATCCTTTCCATAGCTTTGCAGACCAAGCTAGTCAGGCTTATGGGGCGATAGTTTCCAGGATCCGTTGAGGCACCACCTTTATGGAGAGGGACCACTGTTGCTGTACGCCACTCTTTGGGCACATATCCTGTAGTAAGGCTGAGATTGAACAGTAGTTTTATGTTTGGGTTTAGCTCTTCTTTGAGTTCATGTAGGGCCTTGGCCGGGACACCATCTGGTCCCATTGATGCTGTGTTTTTGCTTTGGAGGCGACTCTTACCTGAGCATCTGAGATGTCAGGGGGCAGCACTCTGGTGGGATAGATATTTGCCCTTTTGGTGGGGAGGGGGGGGAGAAGTTTGCGCTGAACCTGTCAGCTAGGATGTTGGCAATGTCTGTGGGTTCGGTGTATTTTTTGTCATTTTGGACTAATTCTGAGCATATCTGGGAATTACCACCCAGGTTCCTAACATAACTAAAGAAAGCCTTGTGATTATCCTTAGTGTCCTGTGCAATTTTTCTCTCGAAGCTGGCCTTAGACAATTTTATGTGTGCCCGTAGTTTTTTGCTAATACTGATCAGTGATGCCTTCCCTTGGGATTTTGCTTTATCATTTAGTAGCTTCCTCCTTCTATTGTATAGTTTGTTTATGGCTGGGGTCCACCAGACAGGACGTCTGCCTTTGGAGGATTGGGTCTTGGTTTTATTTGGGATCAATGATCCATGCATTCCTGAAGGTGTTCATAGAATGCGTTTATAAAGGATTCTGCGGTCTGGGCGTATTTTCCACAGGCCGGGGCTTTGAAGGATTCCACCTCAGTTTTGAGGAGTGTAAAATTTGCTTTAGAGAAGTTTTTCACTGTGGTTTTCTGGGCAGGGGTGGGGTCGGGATGTGAATATCCAGTGAGATTAGTTTATGGTCTGATCTTACCAGTGAGGGATACACTTCTGGTCTGGAGCATAGAGTCCCCATGTTGGTGATGATCAGGTCCAGTATGTTTTCCCCTCTTGTGGGAGTGGTAACAAGTTGTTCCATAGCATTTGAGTTTATAAATTCTAGGAACCTTTGGGCTAGGGTGTTGGAGCTAGAGTAATGCTCCCAGTCTATGTTTGGGTAGTTGAAGTCGCCCAATATAATGGTGTTTGGAGAGACCTTCATATTTTCCAGTGTTCTCAGGAAGGCCGAGTGGGGTTCCTGGGTTTGGGAGGGTGGTCTGTAGCAGGCTATAAACTGGAAGGCAGTTTTACCCACTGTTAGTTGCACATGGATAGTCTCTGATGCTTCGTGCTTTGCCACCAACCTGGAGGTGTGGGTATCTTTGATGAATATCGATACTCCCCCTCCTTTTGTGGTCCGGTCCAAGTTTTGGGGCCGAAAAGCATGGTATGAGGTATAACCTGGTAGTGCTGGGGTGCTCTCGGGAGCCCTGAACCAGGTTTCTGTTACTGCACAGATATCGATGTTCTCCATGCTAAGGAGAGTTTCGAGTGCGTGCATCTTGAGGTTTAGACTTCTGGCGTTAGCAGCATTACTCTTAGTTTCTTATCCCTTGTGATACCTATGGAGGTGGGTTTGTCTTTTGAGCCTTGCCTAAAAAAGGCACTATGGGGGTAGCAAGAGCCTTTGCCAATATCCGAAAGCCCAGGGGTGACAGGTGCAAGCCGTCCCTAGCGAAGCATCGTGGCTTGTCGAGCATATCATCCCAAGCTGACAGGCATTGGATCCCCTTTGAATGACACCAGTACTTAAGCCAATTGATCATCTTGTCTTCATATTGTGGCATCATTCTTGGTGAGGGTAAGATGCTACTCAAGGTCAGGGTCATACCGGCCTGGGCTACATGCTCAGAGAGCTCCTTTATGTCTCTTTTCATGTAGTCCAGGGAGTGCGTCTCAGGTCATTCACACCAGCATGGACAATGACTGAGTCATATTTGTACTTGCCTTGGAGTGACCTGAGTGCTTGTGTTATGTGGCGGATCCTAGCACCCGACAGGCTGCTCACCGTGACCCTCTCCTTGTTCAGCCTGGTGAGCGGGACGTCAGTGTGCCTGACGATAGAGTCACCTATTACAAGTGTATCAGGTGTGTTGTTTAGTCTTAAGGGCTGTGACTGTTTGGCACACTGGCTTTGTGAGATATGTGTTGCACGTGTTTTGTTTTGGGGTAGCGGCTGCTTGGGTGTCTGCTTTGGAGGTCTCTGCTGCTTCGACAGATCTTTATTTAGAGCCTCTGAGTATGTTTTTGTGTGATTATGTGTTTGGTTTGCTGTCGTGGTAGGTCTATGTGAGACTGGAATTGTAGTGAGTATGGTTTCCTTCTCCTCCTGACTGGTTATGCCAGTACTGAGTTGAGAGAGCTTAGCCTCCAGTTTGGCTATATGGTTGCATCTCTCACATGTGTTGGAATTTGTTGGGAGGAGGAGAGGGTTGTCTGTGTACATGAGGCAGTTGTAACATTGCCTCAAGATTCCCAGATTCACCAGCTGGACCGGAGAGGAGATTGACAACTGACCTTTGGACATGCTAGAATAATATTGGGAATTCCTTAATAATTGAAAACCAGGGCCAGTGGGGAGTGAGGGTGTAGTGCTTTTAATTTTTAGTGCTGACTTATATAATTGCTTTAGTGAGCAAGTGCCAGGTAACTTAAGTGCAATGTGTTACAGGTAACTTAAATGCAAAAACGACAAACAGTAAATTTCTTTCAATTGAAACAAGGAAATAAGTACAGTAAGCAATGCAGATATCACTAGTGAGCCACAGAAGCACCGAGAAGCCGCGTTATTAGGTGGAATTAGCGTTCCAGGGAAATAAGCAAACAAACAACAAGCATATAAACAAAGCTATATTCAGCAGGCCTGGATCTAGTCTATGCTACAGCAAACAAGGTGTACCAATTTCCGTAAGATACAGTTCAAATATTCAGGCACTATAAACCTTTAACCAGAAATTCCCAGCTCAGAAGGGCAGCAGAGTCCAGCCTCTTCTCCCACAAGAGTGCAGACCACAAACCTTCTTAATGTAAAATAACTGGCCTGAAGCCCAAGTGCCTAAACCAGAACTAATACATTAAGAATAACAGACACTGGGCTCTCAATCAGCAGTTCCCAACTTAGAAGGATGAAAGCTACCTGTCCTGCCACCACAGTGCATGCCACAAACCTTCCTAATGTAAAACAACTGGTCTGAAGCCCAAGTGCTTAATCCAAAAGACTTAGAATGACAGCTAAACTTTAATCAAGTTACTACCAAGCAGTAATAAATACAATTGAATCCACTTCTGAGTCCACTTTTTGAATCCAGAAGGCTTGGACTCTTTGGGCGCTTCTTTTAACATGATAAGCACAAACAGCAACAAGCACAACATAACTATAGCTAAGGTATCAAGAAAGGAGAAGCATACCACTCTGCAATAACAATAACACTATATATATATATATATATATATATATATATATATATATATATATATATTTTTTTATATATGAAAAGTAACGGAAGGGGGAAAGCCTCTAACTTAAACGACAACTCCCCCAACCGAGGAGAGCCAATAACTTAAACGGCTATCTCCTTAAGCTGAAAAGGGAGAAGGAGGGAATAAGGGGAAACCCTCTAACTGAAGCGGACTAAAAAAGGATTCATAAGGAAGGGGGATAGGCCTGAAGGAAAAAAACGACGGCCTGAACAACAACAAAAATGGAGATAGGGATCCTAGAACAAACTACTACTAATCTACAGTAAAGACTTCCTTAAAGATTTTAAGATTTTAGCAAAGAATATAATAAGAAAATCAAAACTTAGCCTGATTCAGTCTCCAGCAAACTCGAAGCTTCAAACGGCATCTGGGTAAGTACCGCTAGGCATGATGGGATAAGGTCTAGCTCTCGAGCTTTAGAATACGGCCGAGTCGGAGTCGAGGATCGGCTCCAAACCCAACCAACAAGAAGGAAGGCGAGATACGGACAACAAAACATCTGAAGGTTTCTGCATGGAATTTTGCACAGTCAGAACAAAGAGATGCTGTGCTGAGACTCCATGCAAAACAAAAGAAATGAGTGAAAATCTTTACATGGGATTTGCCTCCCACACTTCAAGCAATTGTTGACCATTTTAAACATTAAATTAATAGAGGAAAATCCCCAATGAGGTACTTATCTGACTGGAAGGAGGAGACATTCTGGAAAAATTAACGGCCCGACAGACTGCACGTGTTTTGAACACATGTGAAGTGCATTGGACTGCACAGATAGAAAGAACTGAAGATGGTGCAAATGGCATCCTTATAGCATAACATCCAGGCAGCGGTCTTCAGAAGTCTGTTGGATAGGGATGATTTAAAGATTCTACAACATTGACTATGAAGAACATCCATTGTTATCTGGGCCAAAAGGAGTTTTGGTGCAGATTTTTGCCAGCTGATTTTTCAGATAGGAGGCAAAACGGTATACTTGAAGAGACCCACGCAAATGGATCAAATCCTGGAAGACCCCTGATCTAATTCAAATCCTGGAAGACCCCTGATCTAATTTCCATTTGTGAGGGTCTGTCTTTGTCCTGTTTAGCTTGTCTGCCACACCATTTTAATCTGACAGGTTATAGCATGCTTGTAAAATGAGACTGTGATGTAAAAACTATAACCCGAGCTAATATGCTTACTCTTCACAGGGGGTAAGACCTGGCTCTCCCTTGCTTTTTGATGTACCACATGACCGTGGTACTCTCTGTAACAACTTGAAGATGCCCAGGGCCCCAAAGATAATTCAGAGGGTTGAATGCATTGATGTGAGCAAGCATCTACTTTATATCTATGTGCTTGCATCTGGCCTTGTTGTCCCAGATATCTTGTACTTTTAGCCCTCCTGACACTGGTCCCCAAGCAAAGTTCAAAGTATTTGTGGTAACTGATTGCTTTGGAGTAGGGGGTGGAGCAGGAACAACCTGAATTTAGGAATACTTGCTGTCTTCACCACGTGATTTCTTTCCTGACAAGTCCCAGAAGTGGAATTTGGATAATGGGTATTGGTGCTACGACCAAACAGACTTCAGATATCATTTTATCTTTTTCATGTATAGTCTTGTCAGGGGTATCATAAGAATCACAGATGCCATGAGACACAAAATACTGAAATATCCTTTACCAGTCCAAGTGGAAATCCCTTGAAATAATATTAGCTATAGATCCACGTTTTCCTGTGGAAGAAAAGCTCATTGAACTTAGGTGTCTAACACCCCAAAAACAGAATCCTATGTGATGAGTGAAAAATGAATCTTGAATGTTCTCCTGGAATCACAGCTTGTGTAAGACATTTTTCATCTAAGAAAGAGACTCCTGACACTTTGAAAAAGACTTTGTAAAAATAAGTAAGTCATTGAAATATGGACAAATGTGAATACCATGTAGCCTGCAATGAGCTATAACTGGAGCTAGACACTTTGTAAACACTCTTGATGCAGTGGAGAGTCTAAAGGGTAAGCCAGAACTAATGTGATCCAGACAGACAAAAACTTTAAGAAGTGTCTGATGTCTGGATGAAGAGGGATGTGACACACATCATTTAAATCTAGTGTAACTTAATAGGTTCATAGGAGGTTATATACTAGCAGCCCTAGAGCCTTTACAAACCTAGTCATGTTAATCACAAGTATTACCATTTGTTCTTTTTGCATAGTTTGCAGAATTAATTTATGTGATCAACACCAGCTACCCCTGTCCATCAGGGACATGGGTAACACCTCAGAGGGGAATCTGTAGTCTCTCATCCAATTATCTGGGTTGCTTTTGAACAGAGAGTCAGTGAGGAGCTCTGTTTTACATGAATAGGAAGTCTATTCCAGAGAAGCAGCAGTCTCTGGGAGACGTATCTGTCTCCTCAGCGTGTTCTGTTTATGACACAGTCTAGGTCAAGATCCCTACAGCAAGTGATTCTTGTCCCATATGACTTGCGGATGTGCAGAATTTCCATTAGGGCAGTGTCAGAGATTGCCCTACAGGCCAGGCACTAGTCACCTCTCAGCAGCCTATAAGGTAAAAAGTAAAGTGACAGGGCTTTCAGCCTGTCCATGTAGGTCATGGCTTGTAGTCCCTGTATTTTCTTAGTGAGAAACCTCTGAGGTCTCTCCAGCTGCTGCAGGTGTCTGGTGAGGTGCATGTAAAAGGGAGCATTATACTCTATTAGTAGTCTGATGAGGGTCAAGTACAGTGGAGTTACAACATCCTTTGACCTGGATGCTATGCCCTTGCTTATGAGGTGCACTACATAGAATTTTTTCCTTACTACTGTGGAAATTTGGTGGTCAAAGTTCAGATTGCTATCAACCTGTGTTCCCAAGTCTCGTACCACTAAAGGAAGATCATATTTTTCCAGTTTATCTCCATCTTATTTTTATTACAGGTGATTACTAGGCTAATGACTCCAGAGGATCTTTTTAAGGCTAGCCATGTTTTCCAAGATGGTGATCAAACCCTGAACCTAGTTCCTATGAGGAGAATACTATACCCATTAAACAGAACCTGAACTTAGTGTCTATGAGGCAAGTACCACAACCATTATGCCAACCCACCAACTGGAAAACTTAAATGAGAAAGAAGGGGTAAACAGGTTGAGAAGCGACTGGATTTTGAACTTGGGCAGTATCACAAACTGGTTTAGAAAAGAAGGATCCAGAACTGGTCCTTAGGCATTTTCTTTCTTGGCACTAAAAACAGCCTTGAAAAAAACCTTTCCCAAACTGGGAAGGGGAAACTGGCTCCATTATTCCCTCAGAAAACATATGTTGAAGGACAGGTGTAAATAGAGAAATCCGGTCCAGTGGATGAGGAATTAATTCTCTGAAAAGGAGGAATTTATAAAAAAATCTTCAGAACTTGTCTGCAGCAATCTGTTGCAAAAGAGAGAAATGGAGATTCAGACTTTCTGGAAGGGATACGGGACTGCCAGGGTGGGGGGCATGCTTCCTTAAATAGTCATTCTGACTCATTTGACTGTTCTTTGTCTTGGGGGGGGGGTCCTTCCTTCTTTTTGGAACCCTCTTGTCACTGCTTCTTAAATATCTGTTAATCAGCAGTTTGCTGAGACTCTATATTGTTTCTTGCCAAAACTGGATGAAGGGGTAGAGAATCCCTTGGAAAATTTGGAAACGGAGGGTTGAAAATCTGAAATTCCCTGAATCAATTTACCCCTCTAATCACACTTTTGATAACCTCTGCATAGAAGATCCACAACTAACTCTTATCTATCCAAAGAAGAATTTAAAATCTCATTTTTACAACTACTGAGAAGTTCTGAGATTGCAGTCATGCAAACCTCCTCAATACAGTCCTAGTGTCCACAGGCCTGGAAGATGCACACTTTAAACATGTGAAATGTAGGAAACCAAACCAAAGTACATTTTTCCTCACAAGATACCACAGATAAAACACTCATCACAATTTCACGATTAGTCAGAATAAAGTAGCATATGAGCCAAACAATTCTAAACTCTGAAAAATCAAAGTTGCAGAAGAATACACTTTTTTCCATACTTCTCAACTGTTTAGAAGCAGAAAGATTAACTAAAGCTATAGCTGCTGGATCAGGTTTGGAATAAGTGTATAACAACCTGGATGATGGAGTAACCTTATACTATCTATCTGCTTTTTAGGGGCAGCAGGCTGACTATCAGAGAAGCTGCAGGCAGTGATACACACATCCTCCATTGCTGACAGCACAGGAGGGATGGGAGAAGGTTCTGGAAATTATATCTTTAACAGCTCATAGTATTTACTGAAGGCTTGAGAAAAGTACAGTTGTGTACATTTACCATAAATGTAGATGTTCGAGAGTATTCACTGTTGCAGTCATCATATTTGGGTTATCCCTGCCAGGGTAGCCCTCGGCCAGTGCGAAAACCAGAGGCTTAGTATTTCTGCGTTGGTTGCTGTCGCTTCAGGACTGACGTCAGGTCGTCAGCAGTATAAAGCAAGGCAGCAGATGCCATTACATCAGTTTTTCTTGCCCTGTCAGGAGCCTCCAATTGTGAACCAGGTTATGGTGGAAGAACCCCACCAGTAGAAAATAAATACCAAAAAGTCCCTTGTAAGGAGAGAGACAGAGAGAGAAGAGGGGGATGGAGGGAGGGAAACCAGGACTGCAACAGTGAATACACTCAAACATATACATTGATGGTAAGTCTACACAACTGTACTATGTTCTTTGTTTCACTGTTGCAGTCATCACATTTGGGTTGATTCCAAAAGTTGAGGAAAAGGGTGGAGGCAGTCAAGGAGACTAGGGGCTGGCTAGGATGCCCTGCAAGACTGCAGTGGCAAAGTCTGCCCTGGATTTGGAGACGATAGGCAGGTGGTAATGTTTGGTGAAAGTGTGAACAGATGTCCAGGTGGCAGCCTCCAGGATGTCTCTGGTGGAAACTCCTCTGAGGAAAGCTGCAGAGGTGGAGGCTGCTCTGGTGGATTAAGTCCTAACCCCCTTAGGGGGAGGCTTTCCATGTTGCTTGCAACAGAAATGGATGGAGTGTTATCCATTTAGAAATTGTTTGTTTGGAGATGGTTTTGCCCTCTGCCTCTGCGGCAAAGCTAACCAGCAATTGATCAGACTTTCTGAATGGTTTAGTCTTGGCTAGATAGACTCTAAGCTGTCTGTGCACATCTATAGAGTGCAGGATCCTTTCCCCCTTGTTCTGTGGGTTAGGGAAAAAGGTGAGAAAATTAATGGATCAGTTGAGAGCCACACTGGACACCACTTGGGCATGAAGGATGGGTTAGTCCTGGGGGAAACCCTGTCAGCATGGAAGATGATGAAGGGCTCCACAGCTATGAGTGCTTGTAGCTTGGAGACCCTTCTGGCTGAAGTGATGGCCAGAAGAAAAGCTGTCTTCCAAGAAAGAAATTTTAACTTTGCTGAAGATGCTGGTTCGAAGGGGGGAACGTTGAGCTTTTCCAACACAATGTTAAGGTCCCAAGCTGGGGTAGGTGTTCTCCTGGGTGGCCTCAAGTTGCTAGTTCCTCTTAGGAATTGTTTGATCAGAGGGTGTGAGAAGAGGGACTACTCAGTGGGGAAATGAGCAGAGATAGCAGAGGCATGGATTTTAATAGAGGAAAAAGAGACCCCACTGTGTAGCAGGTCAGCTAGGTAATTCAGCATGAGGGGTGGGGGTGGGGGCTGTGCTGTATCGGCTCCCTTAACCTGAATCCAGGTGCAGAACCTTTTCCATTTGTCAGCATAAGACTTTCTAGTGCTAGGGCGTCTGGCCTCACGTCTAACATCTAGCACCCGTTTACTGAGGTTGGCAGATTGATCAGTGGTTAGGGAATAAGCCAAGCTGCCAAATTGAGGGCCTGCAATTGGGGATGCATGAATTCTCCTTCCCTCTAGGTCAGGAGAGTTGGGGTCTGAGTGAGATGCCATGGTGGCAGTGGGGACAGGCTGCACAGCGGGGGGTATCAGTGCTGGCGAGGCCAGTCTGGAGCAATAAGAATTGTCCTTGTTTTTTCCTCCCTTATTTTGAGCAGTACCCTGGCAATGAGAAGTAGAGGTGGAAAGGCATAGACCGATAGATTGACCCAGGGGAAGGACAGGGCATCCACTTTCCCAGCCATGTTGTGATGCTCCATGGTGCAGAACTTGCTGAGCTGATGGTTGGTGTGGGAGGCAAAGAGGTCGACCGTTGGGGTGCCCCATTTCTGAGTTATTAGGGTGGAGGTTCGTTTGTCTAGCTGCCACTCGTGTGGGTCCAGAAAATTTCTGCTTAAGTGATCTGCCATAGAGTTTAGAGAACCTGGCAGGAATTGTGCTAACAGGTGTAGATTCATGGCAGAGGCTGTGTGCCAAAGGGTCATGGCCAGTCTGCATAAAGGGTAGGAGTGAGTCCTTCCCTGCTTGTTGATATACCACATCACAGTGGTGTTGTCTGTTTTGATCAGGAGAGCTCCTGGAGGGAGAAGGGCCTGAAAGCTGTCCATGCGTGCTGGACAGTTAACATCTCTTTTTGGTTGATGGGTAGATGGATTTGCTGTGGGCTCCATTGGCCCTGTATGCACCTGCCGTCCAGGTGTGCACCCCAGGCATAGCCTGATGCATCTGTGGTGAGGGTCTGGGCTGCAGGGGGTGGTGAGAAAGGTAGCCCCTTGTTGTGGGAGAATGCTGCTGCCCACCAGAGAAAATCTTTCCTGAGGCAAGGTATCACGGGTATAAGAGTTTCCATGTCTTGACAGTGTTGACACCAAAGGCTTTATAGGTACCACTGAAGTTTCCTCATATGCAGTCTGGCATATGGAATGAGTAGAATGCAAGATGCCATGAACCTCAGAGCTTGCAAGATTTTCCTTGCAGATAACTGGAGTCTGGTGGCTAGTTGCGAGAAGTAGGCTGTCAGGTAAATTTGTTTTTCTGGTGTAAGGAATGCCATCTGGGATGCTGTGTCCAGGCTTGCTCCCAGGAATATAATCCTCTGGGTGGGTACTAGTTTGGATTTCTTTTTGTTGATAGTGTACCCTAGGGAGGTCAGTAGGGACTTTACAAAGGCCAGGTGCTTCAGCAGCTTTTCCTGACTGTCTGCCTGAATTAGGCAGTCATCTAAATATAGGTAAATGTGAATATTCCTTTGTCTACAAAAAGGCAAGACCAGAGCCAGACATTTTGTGAAAACTCTGGGAGCAGTGGATAAGCCAAAGGGAAGTGCAGAGAACTGAAAGTGCAGAAATCCTGCCCTGAAACCTAGGTATTTCCTGCATGATTCCCTGATAGGAATGTGGAGGTAGGCCTCTTTTAGGTCTAGGGTGGCTAGCCAAGCATCCTTGAAGAGCATGGGTAGCAGTTGCTGGAGGGTGAGCATTTTGAATTTTGGTATCACTAGGAAGGTGTTTAGGATGGATAGATCGAGGATGGGGTGCCAGGTTCCCTCTTTTCTGGCTACCAGAAAAAGTCTGGAGTAGAAACCTTGGCCTTTCTGTTCTGCAGGAATGTGCTCTATTGCCCTCATAGAGTGCAGGAAAAGAACTTGCTTTTAGGCCTCTGCCCACTGGTTTGGCGGTAGATCTGGGAACCATTTTGGGGTTGGAAGAGTGTGGAAAGAAAATTTGTATCCATGGGACACTATGTTGAGGACCCAGTGGTCGGTGATAATAGTGGCCCAGGTGCTTGTGTGAAAGGAGAGTTTTCCTCCTAGAGGTAAGTGAAGGTGGGCAGAGGGAGGGGGTGGTGGAGGAGAGTCATTGTGAGTTCTTACCATGAGGGGGTGGCTTAGAACTCCCCGTTTTTGACGTGGAGGGAATGCACTGTTTTGATCTCTGCATTCCCTAGGGCTGCTGTTGGGTGAGTCTGCTTCCATGGGGGTCTGGGCTGAACTGACCTGGTGGGAGCAGGAAAGGACCAGTGCTTGGAGGAGCAATGCCTACTGAACCTGGATGGCTAGACCTGTAAGAAATCCTTAACTGTCTGCATAGATTTAGCTTTTTCTTCCATCTTTTTTAAGACCTCCTCTGCCTTAGTGCCAAATAAGCTGTCTTTGTGCAAGGGTGCATCCAACAATTTAGATTTAAGATGGTCTGGCAAGGGCTGTTTCTTAAGCCATGCATGCCTTCTAAGGAAAGAACCAGTGACTGCTGCCCTGCAAGAAGCTTCTAGGATGTCAAAACCACAATGTAAGGTGTGCTTAGTTACTTAACTTGCAGAATGCATTAACTCTTGTAACTCTTTAGATTTTGCACAAGCAGGAAAGGAAGACACTTTTTGTTTGAGGAGTTCCATGGTATGTTGCTGACATTTTAGCATATTGAACTGACAATTTAGTGCTCGGATAGCAAGAGTAGCAGAGATGTATACTTTTTTACCCCATCTGTCTAGTGCTCGGAAATCCCTATCTGAGGGGGTGGGATTCTTAGCAGAGGTTGCTTTAATACCTTTAGGCTCTTGAGAAATGACCTCAAGGTCAGCAGCAGGATTTTTGAAAAGACATTTGTGTGTGTCAGGAACTCTGTAATACCTGTCAGGTTTTCTGGGTGCAGGAGGTAGGGTGTCGGGAGTCAAACTGGATTCCAGGAAAACGTCATCCACAACATCCAGGACTGGGGGAATGGCCAGGGGTCTGTCCTGTGGAAGATCTAAGAATTCCCAGAGTCCCTTTTTAGACTGAGGGTAGTCTTGACATTCCCACTGAAAATGCTCCCGTAAGGTATGAAGGGTTTCCTCAAAGGAAAAGTCCTCGGATGGAGAGGCTGGGGGAATGGAATCCTCTGCATCAGAATCCTCATAAGCAGAAAGGGGTTGCATGTCTTCATATTCAGATGCATCAGCGCTATCAGACTCCTGTTCAGACAAAACTACTGGGGACAGTCTCTTTTGGAAGGGTAGCTTGGCTTCCCCTGATAAGCATTACAAGGTCTTCCGCCATTTTAAGCATTTGAGACTGGGGCAAGGAAGCAGGTGCCTGTGAGTGAGTCGTCGGTTTCTTGGGTGTAGTTCATATCCTTGGGCCTTAGAAACTCAGTTGTTTTGGAAAGAATGGCAGACGCGAAATAAGTTGTTGGTTTGTGTCGGGAATTGGTAGTGAGAAGAACTTCCTTGGAAGTGGGTGCCTGCTCAGCAGCTCCGGACCCCATCCAAGGAAGACACAACTGCAGGGTCCTTAGTCAAAGAAGAGTTTTGCGGCATACCGGACTTCGAAAGGGTGTCGGTAGTGGACTGCGAATCCACAGAAGCGGGCATCAGGGGCTGAGAAAATGCCTGAGGACCGGAGAACTGACGACTAGCTTAATGGAAGTGTCGTTGGCAGGTTTGGACCTGTACGGTCTGTCTTTGTCTTTATCCTTACGTTTTTTTGGAAGATCTGCTGTCGGATGGCTTACCAAAGCCATATCGGAATTCGAGGACTGTAAGCAAAAATATCTAGCTACAATAAGGGCCCAACGACGTATAGTTCTGGCATTGAACAAAACACAAAAACAACAGCGGGGAACACCGTGGATTGGGCCTAAGCAAGTGACACAGTAAGAATGAAAGTCTCGGTGTGGTATTTGCTTTCCACAGGCAAAACAATTGTTAACTTTTTCTGACATCGGTTAATGCAAGAAAAATGATCCCCAATGGGGTACTTAGCTTTAGAAGACTTCAGCTTCAATTCAGAAGACGAAATTCAGGTAGCAGCTGACCGGCACTCGTGCGAACTGCTTCTACTTCTGGCTCCGCGGCAAGAAAAACTGATGTAATGGCATCGGCTGCCTTGTTTTATACTGCTGACGAACTGACGTCAGTCCTGAAGCGACAGCAACTGATGCAGAAATACTAAGCCTCTGGTATTCGGGCCAGCCGAGGGCTACCCTAGCAGGGATAACCCAAATGTGGTAAGTGCAAGAGTGAAACACGAAGAACATCCTGTGTTCTCCCACTGAAAACACTGGACTATTCTGGAAACTGAAAGTGAAACCCTCAAAGGGAGCATCAGATACTATGTTCTCCTTGGAGGCTGAATCATACATCTTAGAAGAAAACTCTCCATCTGTCCCTTAACCTTCCTGTCCAGATTCAGGATCTTGAATTTCTTCTTCTTTTACCAGAAACCACCTTATAAAAGAAGGATTAATAGACTGAATTAGACACAGACCTAATTAATTAAAGTGTCCAGGGAAATCTGAGCAGGAGCACATACATGTTTTGTTTTTTGTTTCTTTTTGACAGGAAAACTGGGGCCAGCAGGGTTATTAATGTCAGCTGCAGCTTCTGCAGGGATGGGCACAACAATCTGACTAAACAGGAAAGACTTCCCTGCTGCTTCACCCAGGATTGACAATAATGGCTATTCCTTGCCCACTGAGGGGACCCCAATAACTCAAAGGACGTGGCTAATCCCTAGTCCACAGTGGCTGTAGGTGCTACACCACAGGGATCCAACATTAAAGATGAGTGGTCTAAGAATCCAGCTTTGGCCACAGCAAAGTTACCCATCTGCAGCTGAAGCAAATTGCTGGCCTGCTCCATTTGCTTAACCAGTCCCTGGGAAACCAAGCAGCACAAGCTGGAAATGTTCAAAGTCCCAAAAAGTCACTTTTCCCCAGCAAAAACAGTAAAAAGAACTTAAAATACAGTGTCAGCTCCAAAAAAGTAAAATAAACATTTTTTTCATAGAAAAAATGGTTTTAAAATGTTTTAGCAACTTTAAAACCGACAGCAAAAACTGTGCTCACAAAAGAACTACAGTTAAGTCTCGTGACAGTTAAAACAAACTTCTACATCAAAGGCAATCTTACTAACCAGGAAAGTAAATTTATATAAATATTAAAATTGTAAGTTTTTTCCCCAAAGGGAACTTATCTGCCCAGCAATGGAAAGTACAGTTGCGTACACTTACCATAAATGTAGATGATCGAGTGTATTCACTGTTGCAGCCATCACTTTTGGGTTATCTGCTTGCAGTAGCCCTCAGTCGGCCAGATTAGCAAAGTCTTGGGTCCTGGGTCAGTTTCTGTCCCTTCTTCCATGACGTCAGGTCATCAGGGGTATAAAACATGCAGCCAATGCCATTACATCAGTTTTTCTTGCCCCAGATGTCAGGTGCCCCCTTAATGGGAAGCAATTAAATCTATAAATATACAAGGTTATACCTCCAACAAAAAAACAAATACACCAAAAAGCTTTTGAAGATAGCAAAGGAAAGTAGAGGTATATCAAAAAAAAAAAAAAAAAAAAAGAAGGGGGCTGGAGGGAGGGTAACCAGGACTGCAACAATGAATACACTCTAACATCTACATTTATGGTAAGTACTACATTCATCATGTTTCACTGTTGCAGTCATCACTTTTGGGTAGATTTCCAAAGCTAAGGATGGAAGGAGGAATTTAAATAGAATTAGGAACAGCTAAAGGGCCCTGCAAGACTGCAGTGGCAAAGCCAGCTCTGGGTTTAGAGAAAATTGTCAGATGGTAATGCTTGGTGAAAGTATGTACAGAACTCCAGGTAGCAGCTTCTAAGATGTCCCTGGTAGGGACGCCTCTGAAAAAGGCTGTAGAGGTAGATTCAGCCCTGGTAGAGTGGGGTCTGATCCCCTGTGGGATAGGTTTTCCAAGGTGTTTGTAGCAGAAATGAATGCAATGGCCTATCCATTTGGAAATGGTTTGCTTTGAAATAGCCTTCCCCTCTGCCCCTGCAGCAAATGCCATCAGCAGTTGATCAGATTTCCTTTGAGGTTTAGCTCTGTCCAAGTAGAATCTAAGTTGTCTGTGCATGTCTAAGGAGTGCAGAATCAGTTCCCCTTTGTTCTGTGGATTAGGAAAGAAGGTTGGCAAATGTATGGACTGATTAAGGGCCACAATGGATACCACCATAGGCATGAAGGAGGGATTGGTCCAGATGGACACCCTGTCAGCATGAAAGATGATGAAAGGCTCCACTGCCATGAGGGCCTGTAATTCAGATACCCTTCTTGCTGAAGTGATTGCTAAAAGGAAAGCTGTTTTCCAAGAAAGGAATTTTAAGTCCGCAGTGGCAGCTGGCTCTAAAGGAGGAAGGGTGAGCTTTTCCAATACAAAGTTGAGGTCCCAGGCTGGAGTTGGAGCTCTCCTAGGTGGTTGTAGATTTTTGCCCCTCTGAGGAACAGCTTAAGCAGTGGGTGAGAGAAGAGGGGTGTTTCTGTTTTATAATGAGCTGAGATGGCTGAGGCGTGAATTTTGATGGAGAAAGACAGGCCCTTATGAAGCATCTCAGTTAAGTACTGTAAAATCTGAGGAAAATTGGGCATTGTTGTGCTCATCCCTTGAGATTGGTTTCAGGCACAGAATCTTTTCCACTTTTCAGCAGAAGACTTTCTGGTACTAGGCCTCCTTGCCTCTAAAATTATATCCATCACCGGTTTACTGAGGGATGCTAAAGGAGGAGTTATGTAATTAGCCAGGCTGCTAGATTCAGTGTTTGAAGTTGAGGATGCAGAATTTGGTTCTCCTGCTGAGACAATAGAGTAGGAGTCTGAGGCAGGTGCCATGGGGCCCACAGTGTCACACTGCACAATAGGGGGTACCCAGTGTTGGCGTGGCCAGTCCGGTGCAATCAAAATCGTCCTTGGTTTGTCTTGTTTGATCTTTAGTAGTACTTCGGAGAGCAGAGGCAGAGGAGGAAGGCATAAACTGATCGGTTTTTCCAGCTGAAGGACAGAGCATCCACTTTCCAAGCTTGTTTGTGGGGAGTTCTTGTGCAGAATTTGTCCAACTGACAGTTTTGGGGGGAGGCAAACAGGTCTATATCTGGGCTCCCCCATCAACATGTTGAAAATCCTTGGTTCCAGTCTCCACTCATGTGAGTCCATGAGGTTTCTGTTTAGCATGTCTGCCAGTGTATTTAGTTTTCCTGGCAGGAACTGAGCTTGTAAATGTACTTGATAGCTCAGGGCTGTGTTCCACAATGCCATGGCTAGTCTGCAGAGGGGGTAAGAATGTGTACCCCCCTGCTTGTTTATGTACCACATAACACTGGTGTTGTCCATCTTTATCATTAACTGTCCTGGAAGAATGTGGTCCTTGAAGGCTGTCAGAGCATTCTGTACAGCTAACATTGCTTTTTGATTGATATGCAGGTGCATTTGACTTGGGTTCCATTTGCCCTGAATGCACCTCCCTGCCAGGTGGGGCCCCCCCATGCATAGTCTGATGCATCTGTTGTTAAGGTTTGGGCGGCAGGGGTAGTGCGAATTGTAGTCCCCTGTTTTGTTGGAGGCCTCTGCCCACCAAAGGAACTCTAGGCGCAGGCAAGGTATGATGGGAATCATTGCTTCTAGATCCTGCGAATGTTGAAACCATGGGCTTTTGAGATACCATTGCAGTTTCCTCTTATGCAGCCTTGCATATGGAATTTGAAGAATGCAGGAGGCCTTGAACCCCAAGGCTTGCAGTATTTGCCTTGCAGATAACTGGGTTTTTGTGGCCACTTGTTTGAAGTAAGTTGTCAAATTAATCCGTTTCTCTGGCGTGAGGAAAGCCATCTGGGAAGTTGTATTCAAACTTGCTCCCTGGAATATAATTTGTTGACAGGGTACCAGTTGTGATTTCTTTTCGTTTATGGTGTACCACAGACAAGTCAGTACCCTTTGAATAAAGGCCAGATGATTCAAAAGTATGTCCTGGCTTTCTGCCTGAATTAGACAATCGTCTAGATATGGGTATATTTCTTTGCCTGCAAAATGCAATGACTGGAGTTAGGCACTTTGTGAATACCCTGGGCGCAGTAGATAAGCCAAAGGGCAGTGCAGAGAACTGATAGTGCATGCAGCCTGTTTTGAAGCATAGGTAATTTCTGCAAGACTCCCTGATAGGGATGTGCAGGTATGCTTCTTTTAAGTCTAGTGTTGCCAACCATGCATCTTTGCCTAGCATAGGAAGCAGCTGGTGAAGAGTCAGCATCTTGAATTTTGGAATCACCAGAAAGGTATTTAGAGTAGAAAGGTCCAGGATAGGATGCCATGTATTTCCTTTTCTGGGTACCAGGAAAAGTCTCGAATATAACCCTTGTCCCTTTTCCTCTTCTGGTACCAACTGAATAGCCCCCATGCTTAAGAGAGAGTACTTGATTTTGGGCCTCTGCCCACTGATTTGGGGGTAGATCTGGCCACCCACTTGGTGTTGGTAAGGTATGGAAGTGAAATCTGTATCCTTGGGACACTATATTTAAAACCCATTTGTCCTGGGTAATGAGTTCCCAGTTTTTGGCCTGCAGACCAATCTTTCCGCCTAAAGGAGCATTCAGTTGGGAAGTCCTTGGAAGTTTTAGAAGCAAGTCATTGAGACTGTTTTCCATAGGGGGAAGTCTTACTACTCCCTGATTTAGGTGTGGAACCCCCCCCCCCCACTGTTTAGTCTTGTGTGTCCCCTGGGACTGAAACCTGGGGTTTCTGCTATGTCTGGGTTTGGCTTGAGAAGACCTTGAAGAGGATGGAAAGGACCAATTCTTAGAGGGCCAGTGCCTACTAAATCTAGGAGGATGAACTTGTAAGAAATCTTTAACAGTTTGCATAGATTTAGCTTTATCTTCCATCTTTTTAAGAACTTCCTCAGCCTTGTTGCCAAACAGGCGGTCCTGATTTAAGGGAGCATCCAACAGTTTAGCTTTAACACGATCAGGTAAAGATTGCTCCTTAAGCCAAGCATGCCTTCTGAGTACAGAACCAGTAACAGCAGCCCTGCAAGAGGCCTCTAAAGAATCAAATCCACATTGCAAAGTATGTTTGCCAACCTGTTCAGCAGAATGCATTAAATCCTGTAATTCTTTATTTTCCGCACAGTCAGGAATCAACATCATTTTCTGTTTAAGCAATCCAATAACATGTTGTTGATACTTTAACATATGAAACTGGCAGTTTAAAGCCCTAATGGCCAAGGTTGCAGAAGTGTAAACCTTCTTATCCCATCTATCCAGCGCCATGGAGTCTCTATCAGAAGGGGTAGAATTTTTAGCAGTAGAGGCCTTAATGCCCTTGGGTCCCTGTGAAATAGTCTCTGGATCTGCAATAGGATTTTTAAAAAGGAACTTGTGTGAATCAGGAACACTGTAATATCTGTCAGGTTTTCTGGGAGCAGGAGGCAAGGAATCAGGGGCCAAACTAGAGTCCGAAAAAGCATCAGCAACAATGTCTAGTACAGGAGGAATAGCTAAAGGCCTATGCTGAGGCATGAGTAAGAAATCCCTAAGCCTCTTTTTTGAAACAGATAAATCCTGGCTAATGCTCCCTTAAAGTACGTAAGGTTTCACCAAAAGAAAAATCCTCTGGAGGGGAAGCAGAGAGAATAGAGTCCTCTGCATCAGAATCCTCATAAGTAGATAAGGGCAAATCCAGATCATCAGAAGAATCAGAAAAATCAGAATCCTGGTCAGAAGATTCATAAACAACTTCAGTCCTAGGTCTCTTAGAAGGGGGAGGCTGGCTTCCTCTGATTAGAGTTATAAGATCGTCATCCATTCTTATTTGTTTTTTAGGCATACAGGCCTGAGTATGCGGCCTGGGCGTCGGTTTTTTAGACATGGTTCGAGATTTAGGCCTAAAAGAAGGAGGTGTTGGTTTAATATGCAAGTCCGTAGGCCTGAATACACCCTCAGAAGCCGGTGCCTGCACAGAGGCTCCAGACCCTTCCAAGGTAGAGACATCCACAGGTTCCATAGTTGAAGCATCTCACGGCATACCGGACTCCGAATGGGTCTCAGTAGAGGCCTGCGAATCAGAAGTAGCGGCTATCAGGAGCTGCGAAAGCACCTCACTGAGTACCGGCAAACTGGTGACTTGCTTAGGAGAAGCGTCGTCAGCAGTTTTGGACCTCGGCGGCCAGTCTCTGTCTTTATCCTTGCGCTTTTTCGGAATCCTGGTAGTCGGATGGCTAACTGATGACATATCTGGATAATTAAACCGAGAACCGAAATATTTAGAGGCAAAAATATACCGATGTCAGATAGTGCGCGGATTAAACAAAACCGACAGCACGGTACGTTGTGGTCAGGGCCTAGGCAAGGAATACAGTATGAATGAAAATCTTTATGAGGTATTTGCTTTCCACAAGTAATGCAATTATTAACTTTTACTGACATCGGTAAGGAGCAAGAAAAAGTTTCCCCAACGGGGTACTTAGCTTTAGTTGAAGACTTTGGTTCTGAATCTCGAAAACGAAAATTTCAGGAGTCGGCCGACCGGCACTTGCAAACTGCTTCTGCTTCGTGCACCGCACGGCAAGAAAGACTGATGTAATGGCGTTGGCTGCATGTTTTATACCCCTGATGTCAAGGAAGAAGGGACAGCAACCAATGCAGGACCCAAGACTTTGTTAATCAGGCCGACTGAGGGCTACTGCAAGCAGATAACCCAAAAGTGATGACTGCAACAATGAAACATGAAGAACATCTGCATAAGTCAGCCACTGAGCCTTGAAAGCCCTCAGCAGTGCTTTCTTTGGAGGCAGGAAAGCTCTAAAGGGCTTGGTGCCCAATCCCGTGTTTTTAGATAGCTCAGCTTGAACTGTCTAATGGTTTGGGTTTGTGGAAGGTGTGCTGAAGTTTCGGAAGATGGCTGGCTGTTATATCCTTAGCAGGATATAACCCACATAGTTTAGGCTACTGCACCAGTTATCTATATGAACATCCACTGTTGTCTGGGTCAGAAGGAATAATTCAAAATTCATAATGATAGCTGAAGAGTCCATCTGTATCTTTGTTTATATGGTTTGGGTGATCCAGAAGTGTACTGGCTAGCCTTATGTAAATGTTGTTGCTCAACCATGTCCTGCTAAGTCTTCCAAGATGACAGTACTGCATCTGTATAACTTTTTAGGTTTTGTTACTTCTCTTTACTAAACACTGTGTTATGTGATGCTATCATGTAACCGATGTACAGACATGATTAATAGGTCTGTGAACTACAATCTGCATTATTAGATATTTATCATATGTGAAATTTTTAGACATTCAAAAATGACTAGGATTTCAAGTCTGTCAGTAACACGAAGAGGATGTTATTTTCAAACCGCATGAATATAAATGTTGATTGTGTTACATACATGCATGCATGCATACATACATAGAAAAGTAGCTATTTGTCAAACTATAGGGTTATAGATGGCATGAGATTCTCGGTTGCAGCACTTACTTTTTACTGCTTTAGTAAACGTACCCCTGTAATTACCTACTATAATATACTAGGAATGATACGAGAAAAGTATATGGAAATGTATAGACTGCATTTGCTTCAGCTTTCAAATGCTAATCAGTGTAAACCAGCCAACATTCAGGAAAGATGTGAAAGTTGAAAACGTTTTACCACAATGAATGATGGAAAGTAGTGAGAAAAGAAATCAAGTAAGATGGAATCACTATTAGACAAATAGTTATGGTGTGATTTCTGAAGGACAACATACAGCATCAGCTAATGAGAAAATAGTTTTAGAGCAGTGATTAGATTCAGTTCCAAAGCTGCATGACATTTTTAGAGAAAGATGCAAAATATTTTATTATTTTAGGATATTTGGACATTTGTTAGTCAAGATGTTTCTTTGCAAGGCACAACTGTCCAAAGCAATGCTGTGCTGTAAAATGAGGGAAATATGTAGGACTATAAAAGTGCACCTATATCATCACACACACACACACACACACACACACACACACACACACACACACACACACACACACACACACACACACACACACACAAGCAACACTAACAGCACACTGTATGAAAAATAATTGATAGTGGAAAACATTTGTAGCAACAAGCATGAAAAATACTATTGCCTAGGCTTGAATACTTATTTCCAAAAGCAAGTACATAGTAAAGTAGCTATCACTTCATTGCTAAAGAGGCTCCAGGTCTATGTGTGACAAGAAGGCAGCATCTCTAGCTGAGTAAAATCCAGTCATTCAGCTAATCTAATTGCTCATGAGCGGGGGAAGGAAAATACAAAAGGACAAACTGCAGCTGCAAGTTCTAAGCATTTCCTCTAAACCCCCCCACTGAGAGTTTGTGTAATCTGACCTGCAGTATGCTAAAAAGGCTATCTGAAAACCTTGCCTCTAGCTGAACATGTGACTTACAGACTACTAAAATGTAAACAAACTCCTCTAGCAAAAAATCTGAGCCAGTGCCCCTTTAATGTATAGTGTAATGAACAGTACTATTCTGCATTTGATAGAGCATGGTAGTTTTATAATAGTATGTAAATTGTTTTTTTTCTCTCTTCTTCATTTTTGTTCATCTTAAACTCTATTTTTGTAACAATTTGTCATTGTAACTCTGTTGGAGCTTTTCTCCCCGGGCCTCCGCTGAAAATGGACATGTATCCAGTCGGACTATCCCGGTCAACAAATGTAAAATAAAATAAATAAATAAAATAAAATAATCTTCAGAATGACCCTGGATATTCGTGGAAGGAGTCGCAAAGCATACAGGTACACTTCTGGGCAAGGTAAAGAAAACTCATCCGTTGTACAGGCCTTCCTTCCAAGGAGTCCTAAAGCAGAATTTTGCCAAGTGGTTACTGTAAGAGAAAGCAAATTGAGGTATTTGAGGTGTTCCCCACAGCTGGATCTGTTCTTGGAATACCCTCTGATTGAGTTTCCATTCATGACAGTCTGTCCTGGCCTTGCTCAGATAGTCTGCCAAACAATTTTGTTCCAGCAGTATGCAAGTTATCTGTAGAGAGAGATTGTGCTGAAAAGCTACATCCCAGGCTACTATGGCTAGTCTGCACAGACCGTAAGAACTGGTTCCTCCTTGCTTGTGTATGTATCACATTACTGTGGTATTGTTTGTAGAGGTCGCACAGAGTTGAGAGCATATAAAAGAGCCAATATCATTTATGTTTATGTATTTTGGTCTGTCATTTTGTACTAAAGACACTGCACTTTTATTCCCATAGGCACGGTCCCCCAAGGAAAGTCTAAGGTGACTGCTGTGACAGTCTGCACCAGAGCAAAATGGGAGAGCTGAATTCTCCACCACAAAAATCTCCCTTCCCAAAATCCCTAAAAATGGAATCTGAAAGGTCAAGGAGTGTTGATGCTGGGACCATAAAGAGTTCAGGCAACACTGGATTTTTCTTATGCAGAGCCTTGTAGGAAATCTCATGAGTATCACAGATGGCATAAGACCCAGAATTCTGAGGGATTCCCTTGCTGAGATGGTAGTCTGAATCGAAAAAACTCAGGAATAGATCTAAGTGCAGCTCTATGTTTTGTCCCTGTGGAAAAGTTCTTTGAACTGAGATGTCCAGGAGAAGCCCCAGGAAACAATCCTGTGAGGAGGAGTCACACAAGACTTCTATAATTCTCTTGGAATGCCAGCCTGCGTAAGAGATCCCTTACCCAAGTGAGAGATTCATGACACTTTGAAAAGGACTCTGCAAAGATAAACAAGTCATCTAAACAAGGACAAATGTGAATACCTTGCAGTCTGCAGTAAGCTACCACAACAGGAGGATACTTTGTGGATATCCCTGGAAGAGTACACAGACCCAAGGGTAATGCAAAGAACTGATAATGTGATCCAGACACAGAAAACGTTAAGAAACACCTGAAATCAGCATCTACCAGAACATGGTAATATGAACTGTTTAAATCTAAGGTTGCTAAAAAATGAAATAGGGGATAAGTGGTAACAAGTTGCGGAGAGACAGCATTTTGAACTTGGGCACTATCACTAAAAGATTCAGAAAGGAAACACCCTGAAATGGTCTCCAAGAATATTCTTTCTTTGGCAACAGAAACATCCATGAATAAAACCCTTCCTTTGACTGGGAGGAGAGGGACAGCTTCAAGCAGCCCCTGAGTGAGTACATACTGAATGACAGGAGGGAAAAGAAAAGGTCTGGTCAGGCAGGTGAGGGAGAATATCTGGAAAAGGAGGAAGTGACGCTCACTGACATCTGTAATCTTGAAGGATTACTCTCAGAACCCATCTGTCTGAAACTATCTGTTGCCAGAGAGGAATGAAGGTTCAGATTTTCTGATAGGATTAAGGGACTGCCAGCTGGAAGTGAAGTCCTTCATTTAGTCATTCAGACTTATTAGACCATCCTTTGGTCTTTGGGGGGGGGGGTTCCTGCTTTCTTTAAGGAACCTCCTTGTCTTCGTATTTTAAATGTTTGCTTAAGGTCTATTTATACTGTTTTTTTAAGAAAGTTGTTGAGGAAGCATTAAACTCTTGGAAACTTGGAGAAGAAGAGTTCAAAAATCTGACAGATCTATTGAATCAGCTTTCCTCTCTCATCACGTTTTTAATGACCTCTGCAGCAGAAGATTTAAAATCTAATTCTTTATCCAATGAAAAATTCAAAATTTAATTTCTGACATTTTCCAAAAGGTTTTGAGGACACAACCAGGCAAATCAGTTTACAACAGAGGCAGCGGCAGCCCTGGCAATGACCATTTGAGAGACAGAAGAAACAAATTTACATAAAGCAGATATCTCCTCATAACAGGACATACATGCAGAAACATTTCTCATATTCGCATAACAAACAAGAATAAAATTCAAAACATGAAGTTGATACTTGAGAATTCTAAAAACAAAAGTTGCAGAAGACACTTTTTCCAAAATCTATTAAAAGCCTACTTATCCTTGTAAAAAAGAGAGAGGTTAACATTAACCAAATGTTTAGCAGCAGCTGGATTCACTAAAGCCATAGTTACTGGGTCTGACCTGGGATAAAATGAGTGGTTCAAGGAACCATGTCTGGCCATAGCAGAACCACCTACCTGCAGCTGAAGCACAACAGTTTGCCATTTGTCAGTCTTCCTTTTGCATCTGAAAGAAGGAAGAACCAAGGAACCAGTAAGTTGTTCCATGTTTAAGCTGATAAAAGGTGCCTAATTTTCCGGGAACCCTGGCATCAAATAGTTGGTAAAACAGATAAGATGTAATAAAGTAACTTCTTTCCTGTTAAAACACAATTAAAGGCACTTTAATTACTTACCCCAGCGCACTGGAAAAATTGTTTAAATTTAGTTTTAAAGTAGAAAAGTAATGGTCCCATTTTTAAAAGTGAACAGAAGGAATGCAGCAGTCATTGAAAACACTTTTTCCCATCTTAATTAAATGTCACAGAAAATTGAGTTTTCTGTCATAAAAAGTTAAGTGGAAGCTTTTTTTTTTTCCCTCCTCAAAGGGAACGTATCTAACTAGCAATGGAACAGCATCAGCTGACTGGTAATTTGAGAAAGCCCATACAGCAGAGCTCTCTTCGCCAGTAGGAAAGCTCTGAAGGGCATGATGCACAAGCCAGGGTTGCCAGATGTCCCTATCTGAGCGTGACTGTCCTGAGATCAGCAGCCAAATCCTGAGTCCCGCAGTGCCGGTTAAAATCCCGGCGAAATAGCTTCAGTTTTGTGATTTTTGATTGGCTGGTATACAGGCATACTGGCCAATCATAAATCACAAAGCATAGCCACTTCTGTTCAACGCATTGAACAGAAGAGATCCTGCTGTGCGATTTTTTGATTGGTTCGTATACTGGCATACGAGCCAATCAAAAATCGCAAAGCGAAGTTACTTCTCTTTAATGCAGAACTGCCTGCTGTTCCACATAAAATACCTTGTTTTTTGTCTTCACTTAGTGTGAAGGACCTTTTTTTTTGTGTCCTGACATGCTCCTTTAGAAATCTGGCAACCCTGGCTCAAGCTGACTAGCTCTTTGGGCATGTGGAAGGTGCCTGAATATTTGGAAGGTGGCTGGCTGTTATAATATCCATACAGCTTTGGCTACTGCAGCAGTGCTTCATATTAAGAGCATCAAATTGAACAAAATCAATGAACAAAGACAGAACAATCTGAAAGATGATATTGATATTATTAACAAGGCCAAGTTATTAAGACACAGGTGCTCTCCTTCAGGGGGTATTTCGGGAACACAGTCTGGAAGAGGCTCACTCAGACCTTTGAAGTTAAGTCAGAGATACAGACTTTTATAGTAATGAAGAAAGACTAACATAATCAAATCCTGCATCAAAGAAGAAAGTCAAAGGTCAAGAGTCTTAATACTTTGTGCTAAAATATCAGAATAAATAAGTACATAAACAGAATTTATTTCTACAGTAATAAAACATAAAACATTCCACAGAATGGTGCCTTGAGACAACAACAGACAATGCTGATAAGAATAAAGGAAAAAATATACATCCGTTTAATGGCTGCATATGTTATTAGCTGTGTGCAAGGTACTTAACACAAAAATAGATAACACTTGGGGTTAATCACTTTCTGTTCAGTATTTTCTGCCCATAATTTTCATTAGCTACATCCTTATTTCCTGTGAGGCCTAATGCTAGTTTCATGCTAGTGTTCTAAGGTACACTAGCTAATGTAAGGACCAGTGCCAATACTGTCCTCTCCTGCTTTTTGAGTCCTCTTTGTTCCTTTCAGGAAAATATGTTTGTTGCAGACCAACACCCAGTGTGCAAAATGTTTACTGCAAGTGCTCCAACACCAACTGAAAAAGTCTAGTAAACATAGTTAGCACCAGTCCTAATTCCCTTAGAAAGATGGCTAGAGTGGTACTTTTAATGTTAAGCTGATCTCTCCTTAAAGTTATACTGTATCGTGAAGTATCCTACACAAAATAAGACTACCTTCTTTGTGGAAAGACCGTATTAATTGCAAAGAAAAACATCTTGGCAGTTTCCAAAGGGTACCTGATTAATTATGGAAGGTGGAGAAACCACTCTGTTACACAGCCATGTCTAAACCTGTACTACCTCTGGACTGTGCATCAAACTTATAATATCCAGTAAAATGTTCGGATTACAGTCCATGTAGCACTTTCCAAAATATCCTATCCATAAAGTTTATCTCTACTCCTGTAAAGTCAGCAGAGACTCTGTGTTTACCAAGATTGACTCTAGGGAAACACTCGATATCCAGCAGGCACAGGTGACACCTATCAAATGAATTTTGTGAACACTGTGGGGGAGTAAAGGCAAAACCAAAGGGAAGATTCCAATCCTTAGCACAGACAGCTGATTTATGGAGTTACGGATGTATCCACAACTCAGGCAGACACTAGCACCACCCACAATAGCTAGAGACTGTAAAAATAGTGGAGCCAGTAAGCAATAACAGAGAAAGTACAGTTGTGTACACTTACCATAAATGTAGATGTTCGAGTGTATTCACTGTTGCAGTCATTACAATTGGGTTATCCTGCTGGCAGGCTACCCTCAGTCGGCCTGAATTTCAAAGTCTAGGTTTGGCGTTGGTTGCTGTCGCCTCTTCCCTGACGTCAGTGCGTCAAGGTATAAAAGATGCAGCAGACGCCATTTTCTTCAGTTTTTCTTGCCCCAGATGTCAGGTGCCCCCAAAAGGGTAGGCTAAAAATATGTCAATAAAACATGCATGCACCAAAGTATATATTTTGCCTTCATCTACAAGCAAATACAACACATAGGTTGTATAGAATAGAGAAGTACAGATAAGTTCCAGCAAAGAAATGGGGGATGGCGGGTGGGTAACCTGGACTGCAACAGTGAATACACTCGAACATCTACATTTATGGTAAGTGTACACAACTGTACTATGTTCTTCGTGTTTCACTGTTGCAGTCATTACAATTGGGTTGAATCCCAAGGCTAAGGCTGGGAGGCTGGAGCTAAATAGCATTAGGAGCGGCTATTAGGCCCTGCAGAACTGCAGTGGCAAAGCCTGCCCTGGATTTAGAGTAAAGTGGTAAGTGATGGTGCTTTGTGAAGGTGTGCACTGCACTCCAAGTAGCAGCCTCTAAAATGTCTTTGGTTGGTACTCCCCTGAGGAAGGCTGCTGAAGTGGCTGCTGCTCTGGTTGAATGTGGCCTAATGCCCTTAGGTACTGGCTTGCCATGTTGTGAATAGCAGAAACGAATGCAGTGGCCTATCCACTTTGAAATAGTCTGCTTTGAGATAGCCTTTCCTTGTGATCCTGCAGCATACGCCACTAGTAATTGCTCTGTCTTTCTCAAAGCTTTGGTTCTGTTCAAATAGAAGCGTAGCTGTCTTTGTATGTCCAAAGAATGCAGAATTCTCTCCCCCTTATTCTGTGGGTTTGGATAAAAGGTAGGCAGATTAATAGTTTGGTTAAGGGCCACACTGGACACTACCTTAGGCATAAATGTCAGGTTTGTCCTCAGAGAAACTCTGTCTGGATAAAAAATGATAAAAGGTTCCACAGCCATGAGTGCATGTAGCTCAAAGACTCGTCTTGCAGAAGTTATTGCTAGGAGCAGAGCTGCTTTCCAAGATAAAAACTTTATATCAGCTGTAGTGGCTGACTCAAAAGGAGGCAGGGTGAGTTTTTCCAAGACATAATTGAGGTCCCATGCAGGTATTGGTGATCTCCTTGGAGGCCTTAATTTTTTGGCCCCTCTGAGGTACTGCCTTAATAAAGGATTTGAAAAGATTAGTGGCTCTGTATTGCAATGAGCCGAAATGGCAGAGGCATGAATTTTTATAGATGAAAAGGATAGGCCTTTGTCCAGCATCTCAGTCAAATATTGCAAAATCTGAGGAATATTTGGTACAGCTGTGTCAATTCCTTGTGCCTGGTTCCAAACACAGAATCTCTTCCATTTTCCAGCATAGGATTTTCTAGTACTAGGCCTCCTGGCCTCCAAAATGACATCCATCACCGCTTTAGTGAGAGATGTGTTTTGTATGACTACATTATCTGCCATGCTGCCAGATTTACGGTCTTGAGTTGGCTGTGCAGGACCTGATTGTTCTGCTGGGACAGTAGATGAGGCACTTGAGGTAAGGTCCAGGCTGGGCATTGAGACAAGTTCCTTAGGATTGGATACCAGTACTGGCGCGGCCAGTCTGGGGCAATCAGTATCACTTTTGGCTTCTCCTGTCTGACTTTTAGGAGTACCTTGGGGAGGAGAGGCAGAGGAGGAAAGGCATATACTGTTAAGTTTATTCCAGCTGAAAGATAGGGCATCCACTTTCCATGCTTGTCTGCGATAAGTCCTTGTGCAGAATCTCTTCAGTTGGCAGTTGTGAGGTGAGGCAAATAGATCTATGTCTGGGCATCCCCATTTCCTTGTTACCATGCTGAAGACTTGTGGATCCAATTTCCACTCGTAGGGATCCATGAGGTTTCTGCTTAGTTCACCTGCCAGAGTATTTATCTTTCCTGGCAGGAATTGTGCCTGCAGATGTACTTGGTAAGTCAATGGTGTGTCCCACAAAGTCATGGCTAGTCTGCAAAGGGGGTAAGAATGAGTGCCTCCCTGCTTGTTTATATACCACATGACCGTGGTATTGTCTGTCTTTATCAGTAGTTGTCCCGGATGAAGTAGGTCCTTGAAGGCTGTCAGGGCATTTTGAACAGCTAGCATCTCTTTTTGATTGATATGTAGATGCATTTGGTTTGCGGACCATGTGCCTTCAATACATCTTCCTGCCATGTGGGCTCCCCAGGCATAATCTGATGCATCCATTGTTAAAGTCTGTGTGGCTGGGGGTAGAGTGAATGGCTGTCCCTTGTTGTGGTGACAGGCCTTTGTCCACCATCGAAACTCCTGTTGCAGGCAGGGAATGAGAGTAACTATTGTTTCCAGGCTGTGGCAATGTTGAGTCCAAACACTTTTTAGGTACCGTTGAAGTTTCCTCATATGCAGTCTTGCATATGGAATTAGTAAAATGCAGGATGCCATGAAGCCCAAAGCCTGCAGAATTTTTCTTGCAGATAACTGGGCCTTTGTTGCCAACAGTTTGAAATAGGTAGTCAGTTGCCTTTGTTTGTCTGGCGTGAGATAAGCCATCTGGGCAGTTGTATTTAAGCTTGCACCCAGGAATATTATCTCTTGAGAGGGTACTAGTTTTGATTTCTGTTCTTTGACTGTGTACCCTAGGCATGGTAGTAATCTCCTTACAAACGCCAGATGCTGTAGTAGAATGTCCTTGTTCTCTGCTTGAATGAGGCAGTCGTCCAAGTAAGGATATATTTGTATTACTCTTTGTCTGCAGTATGCAATTACTGGTGCCAGGCACTTTGTGAAGACCCTGGGCGCAGTTGATAAGCCAAAGGGCAGTGCAGAGAATTGGTAGTGCATTGAGCCAGCTTTGACTCTGAGGTATCTTCTGCATGTTTGTCTGATTGGGACATGCAGGTATGCCTCTTTTAGATCTAAAGTCACAAGCCAAGACTTCTTGCCCAACAAGGGCAGAAGCTGCTGTAGAGTCAACATTTTGAATGCTGGAATATCCAGATATGTGTTTAGAATAGATAGGTCCAGTATTGGTCTCCAGGCTTTGTCCTTTCTGGGTACCAAGAACAGTCTTGAATAGAATCCTTGTCCCTGCTCTTGCTCTGGTACTTGTTGAATGGCCCTCATGTCCATGAGGGATGAGACTTGTTTTTGTGCTTCTGCCCATTGATGTTTTGGCAGGTCTGGCCAACCGTTTGCCCTTGGCAGGGTATGGAAGTGAAACGTGTAGCCTTTGTTACACTATGTTTAAGACCCATTTGTCCTGGGTTATTGTGTGCCATTTTGAGAGAAAAGTGCTAGTTTTCCCCCTAAAGGTGCTGCCAGAAGATAAGTGCTTGGCGCAGGCAGGAGGAAGTCATTGGGACGGTTTCCTGTATGGCTGTGATTTGTCTTCTCCAGTTTTGGAGGTAGAAGCACCCCATTGTTTAGACCTGTACGAACCTTGGGGCTGGGATCTGCCTCTAGGGCATCTGTATCTGCCCCTTTGTGGCCTGTCTGACACTGGAAAGGACTAATTATTTGTAGGCCAGTGTCTGCTAAATCTTGGTGGCTGTGCCTGTAAGAAATCCTTGACTGTTTGCACAGATTTAGCTTTGTCCTCCATTTTCTTTAATACCTCTTCTGCTTTAACACCAAACACAGCATCATGCTGTAATGGAGCTTCTAATAATTTTGCTTTAACATGATCAGGTAGATTTTGTTCCTTTAACCAAGCATGCCTCTTAATGACAGAACCCGTAACTGCGGCCCTGCAGGAGGCCTCCAGAGAAACAAAACCACATTGCAAAGTATGCTTTCCAACTTGTTCAGCTGCATGCAATAAATCCTGCATTTCTTTGTTTTCTGCACATTCAGAATTTATCAACATTTTCTGTTTAAGCAGTGACATAATATATTGCTGATATTTGAGCATATGAAACTGACAATTTAAAGCCCTTATAGCCAAGGTAGCAGAAGTGTAAATCTTTTTTCCCCATCTGTCCAGTGCCCTAGAATCCCTGTCAGAGGGAGTAGTTTTTTTTGCAGTGGAAGCCTTGACCCCTTTGGGACCCTGAGAGATAGTTTCTGGGTCAGCAGCAGGGTTTTTGAAAAGGAATTTATGAGAGTCAGGAACCCTGTAGTACCTGTCCGGCTTAACAAGAGCTGGAGGTAAGGAGTCAGGGGTCAGACTGGACTCTGAAAATACATCATCTACAATGTCTAACACAGGTGGAATAGCTAGGGGACTGTGTTGTGGTAGTAAAAGGAAGTCTCTGAGCCTTTTCTTAGATTCTGAATAATCTTGGCTCTCCCAGTGGAAATGCTCCCTCATGGTATGTAAAGTTTCCCCAAAAGAATAATCCTCAGGAGGAGAGGCTGAAGGGATAGATTCTTCAGCATCAGAATCCTCATAGGGAGGAAGAGAGTATTCCTGATCAGAAGAGGAATCAGATGAAATGGAAACCTGATCTGAAGATTCATATTCTGTCTCTTGCCTAGGCCTCATCAGGCGGGGGATGGGAACCCCTGATCAAAGTAATTAGGTCTTCGGCCATTTTGAGCATCTGTTTTTTAGGCATGGAGGCTTGTCCATGAGGCTGTTGTACTTGTTTCTTTGTCTTTAAAGGTGCTTTAGTCTTTGCCTTTGAAGTTGAAGTCGTTTTAACATATAATTGAGTAGGTCTGAAAACACCCTCAGAAGCCGATGCCTGCTCAGCGGCTCCAGACCCATCTGAGGGAATAGTTTCCGAAGATCCAATACCTTGAGCTTCCAGCAGCCTGGTCGACTCCATGTGGGTGTCGGTAGCAGCCTGCAAGTCTGAAGTAGCGGTCATCATGGGCTGCGAAGGCACCTCACTGAGAACCGGCGAACTGGCGACTGGCTTAGAAGAAGCCTCGTCATCGGTTTTGGACCTCGGACACCTGTCCTTTTCTTTGCGTTTCTTGTGAATTCCGGTAGTCGGATGGCTATCCGATGACATTGTATAGTTAAATCTTCTGCCAAAATAGTGAAATGCAAAATCGTACCGATGCTTAATAGTGCGTTGGTTAAATCTAGCACAAAACCGACAACTAGCAACGTCGTGGTCAGGGCCTAGGCAAGGAATATAGTAAGAATGAAAGTCCTTATGAGGTATTTGCTTCCCACATGAAATACATTTATTAACTTTTTCTGACATAGGTCTGGAGCAAGAAAAAAGTTTCCCCAACGGGGTACTTAGCTTTTAGTGAAGACTTCGGATCTGAAATTCGAACACGAAAATCTCAGGAGTCGGCCGACCGGCACTTGCGAACTGCTTTTGCTTCGAGCACCGCACGGCAAGAAAGACTGAAGAAAATGGTATCAGCTGCATATTTTATACCCCAGGCGCACTTACATCAGGGAAGAGGTGACAGCAACCGACGCCGGACCTAGACTTTGGAATTCAGGCCGACTGAGGGTAGCCTACCAGCAGGATAACCCAATTGTAATGACTGCAACAGTGAAACATGAAGAACATCAGGACTGTATAGTATCCACCAGAGCAATTTCTAGGCACTGGTCCCTAAATAATAGTCAACTAAAAATAATGCAATGCAGATTACGATAATTAGAAAAAACTTTTGCTTTAACAACAAAGTTCTTTTGCACACACACTAGCAGTAGGACAAAAACACTGTAGTACACATTGCAAAATGTGTAACAGGAATCAAATACGGTTTGCCTCAAAAGACAAACATTTGCGATTGGTCTACTTGCTTCTGCTATAGTGCTGGCCTGACCACAACTGTGCAGGACTAGGGATCAGTGTCTCTTTGCTCTTTCCCTCACCAGCAGCAAGACTAATCCTAAACAAGCTCACCAGAAGCCAGTTGCAGGCCCTTTGCTGATCAGGAATCTCATCTCAGATGTTCCAGGGGACTGCAGTTGTAGGTTTCTTGTTACCTTCTCATGGCAAATGCCCTTGGTAACACATATGGCAGGTCAGCAAAACAGTGTCACACTGCACATTGGTCAAAAGTTTAAACTGAAAAGATTCTCACCAAAGCAGCAACCACAGCATAAACACTACCTAATCAGAGAAAGAGAGAGAGATTTAGGTCAACACCTCTCTGCTCCTTCTCTCACCTAGAACAAAGTAGTTGCACTAATCCCAAGCTGGTTGTTAAGAAGCAACTTTCAGGCTATTAGTAAGTGCAACAACATCACATTTACTGAAAGTACTACTACTCTGAACTAATTTAGGAACAGATTCACAAAAGCCTCGCCAGCATACTTTCCATGGGTAAGCCTGCTCAGAGAAATTCTTGGGGAGAGGGGAACCATTTTCTTGTCAACAGTTTAATTTTATGTAAATTCTGGCATAAAAAAACACTTCTCAAACAGCAGGCAAACAGGAAACACACAATTTATAAAGGAAATGTGAATGCTCAAAGGAGAAGCTGTGAATTCACACAAAGCAGCACACATACTTTTTTGTGAAAGTGCAGATTCATCCTGGAGCCACACCTCCCAACTGTCCCGAATTACTCTGTTTTTACTGAGTTTTGGGGTCCCAATGAAGGGGTGCCACGATTCCCGAGTGGCACCCCTTCATTTCTGATTTTTTTATCTAATTTTTACAGATCGCGGTTTTGGAGCTGACGTCATCATGTGTGTGATGACGTCAGCTCCATCAGCCTGTCAGAATGAAGCTCAGACGTGCGCGCGTTAATTTTAAGCCATGTAGCTGCTCAGACGTGCCTTTTGGTAATTTTAAGCCATGCAGTTGCTCCAACGCGCCATTTGATAATTTTAAGCCATGCAGTTTCTCCGATGCTTTGGATTTTCATCCGTTTCAAGTACTTGTAAATCATGGAGTTCAATTACTGGAGTTGCTGTTTGGAGTTTAAGTCCTGGAGTTGGGAGGCTGACGTTCAGGCAGTTGGACGAGGTACCTTTTACAACAGATTCTCTTTGATTAAGAGTGTGTGTGTGTGTGTGTATATATATGTACAGATACGTGCATGTAAAAGTATGGGTGCAAGGCAAGTTATGTTTGTATTATAACAGGAGGTGAGCATGTGGACAGAGTTTTAAACATAGCAATAAACACAGCATTTTGTTTCTGGGAACTACTCACTCCAGATATTAAATACTGACCTTCCAAACTGTGTCATTAAATACTTATAATATATGTAATAATCATACTTATCACCAGTTGTAATTTAACAGCTAAAATTCAAAGTGGATGTGATAATGGACAAAACAATGTCAAAGAGAAACTTTTCTTTTTTTTTAAGAAATGGTTAGTGTCCAACTTTTGTGGGCTATTTCATATTAATGGTACTTCACTTGGGATACACACTAAGGATTGCTACCAGCAGCCAGCGTGTAATTTGACTGTTGACAAAGTATAACCTTTTATTCTAGCAATTTTCTAAGTTTATAAACTCAGTTAAGTATTTGAAATGTGTCCCTATTTTGGGGCTGTATTCCAACATTATTGGCTTTGTTTGGGTTTTTTGTGCTAAGAGGTTGAGAGCTATGGTGAGATGCGAGATCTAAATTCACTAAATGATAGCCATTTAAGTTTCTGTCTGTCTTTCAAGAAGCTGATGATTTGGCATAGGGGTATGTTGTTCTGACTGTAGTGCACAGTGTCCTGTGTCCAAGATTTGGCAGTAAAATGCATGGTGGTAACATGCTTTATTCTAGCAACTTTCCAAACGTATACAAGCAATAATTAAAATGTGTGTCTGTTTTTTGCCCTTTTGTCCCCCTCCCCCCACCAAAAAAAAAAATGAAATTGAAAATAAGTGCAAGGAGCTGTGCAAGATGCTCATGTCTTACACTACTGTCATTATATTTATATATTTACATTTTTATGATGGAAATGTTCTTAACTGGGCAGATTTTGTCATTATTGGTTCATGCATTTTGTATCATTGCCTACTGGAAAAATGTTCAAACTATGAATTTAAAATGCTCTATAACTAAAGTCTAACAAGTGTGCTGTATTATGCAATGAATATAATTTAATAAAGTCAGGAAGGTGCATCAAAGAACACATGTATGTTTCTTGTTTTGTGTGCAAGGGGCCTATGATTTGAAAATGGCCCAAAGGTAATCTTTATCACCACTGGCCAGATGCATTTTCTTTGGATGTGGTGTGGGTTTCAACGCTGTTTCAATGAATTTGAGTTTCAAGGGCAGAGAAGTTTTAATGCTAAGTCTATTTTCATTGTGAGACCGTATTCCTTTGTTTAGTAGATACCTATTCATGTTTGTGCATTGTGCTATAAAATGTAAAAATAAAATCCAAATAATCATTGTAGAAGTAAAGCAGTATGCACACGAGTGTTTATGGTAAATGGGGTGAAATAGCCAGGTAATGGGACATTGGAATGGCTGCAGGGGGACTCTGAGACCTTATTTTGGTTGTCTGTTTTTCAGTTTGCGTTTGAAAGTTATCCCACAATTCCATTGGAGGGGTGGGGTTATGTAATTATGTATGCAAATTTTACATTAATCAGCATACAGATTTGTACCTATTTTTCATGGGCCTTGTCCAGATTTTTGATGATTCCAGGTTGAGAGGTATGCCTGGAGCACAACTTCACACTAAGTATCCGATTGCTCAGTAAAGTCATGAGAGAAACAGACTAACTGCAAGAGTCAGAGTAATAATTATTTTCTAAACATAATCACTTTTTCTCTCACAATATGATTAAAGACTGAAACAAACTGCCAGATACAAAATAAGTTCAAAATTCTAACTGCTCATGACAAATCACAAAACAAAACAGGCAGCAACGATTTACCTACAAGAAATAAGCATAGCACACAGGACAGGAACCATTTCATTTTTAACTGCAGAATCCTGTTACAAAGGAAAACTGCCTCCTTCAAGATGTTTGTCACAAATTAAAACATTTTTATTATATTAGAAATAATCTACAGTACTCATATGCTGCAGGAAAACCACTCAGCAGTAATGATACTTCTCTAGAGAGGTTTGGGTCAAGAAGCTTTACACAGGACAAACCAATCTTAACTGCAGCTCTGAAAATGGTTAAAGGTGTCAGGAAGCTGGATAGTTGTCTTTAAAGTGTCAAGCAGACCAGTGTGATGGGTCATCTCCTGCTATGCAAAATGTTAGCTGAAGAATTCCTACTTCCAACATCACTATAGCAAGAAGCTGTAATCCACAGTGATTATAAAGACAAACGGAAGACATGCTATCAAACTTTCTTAATAAAACATAACTTTGAAAATAATTCTGGGCTATGTTTTTATCTATACAACCAGATTGCAGACTTACCAATTGGTTCCTCTGGATGAAACACCACTTCATTTACTGATCCTGCATGCCCAGGAAGTTTATAAAGGATTCTTCTTGATGTTGTGTCCCATACATAAACATACCTGACAACAAACAAACACAAATTAAATAAAATACATTTAAGGTCCATGGAAAATATTCTGAGTGCACATGTAGAGAAACAAAAAGTAATAACTGGATACTGCTATGTGTGCTTCTACTGGTGCAAACCTTTTTCTAGTCAGTTCACTTAAGAATATTGCTTACTGTATGAAATCCTTATCCAGTCTTGGAGAACACTGGGGGAAAACTGCAAATCTGCAGTAAAGCACATGCACTGAGTACCTACTATAAAATCAGACATGCAAAAATAATACAGATAGAATGCAAAACATGCAGAATCATTAAGCCATACAGACACTTCAATGGGAGACTTGTCAGTTCATCACTGGTGTACATCAGTGATCCCAAGAAATGCCCTTACTTTTCCTTGGTTTGCCTCACAATGCATACCTCACAGAAAGCTCTGATAAAGAAACTCAAAACAAAAATCACATACACATGTATAAAACAAAACATGTGTCTGATAATAATCTGGTGCAAAATAGTTTTATGCCTAAAAAATCCCATAAATGGTCTAAGGCTTGGGTTCTGATAATCACAGGTGGCAAAATTTTGTTCACATAATTTTTACCCAAATGATCTTGGCTTCTTCTCTATATTCAGTATCACAGACTCCTTGGGGTGATATGTACCTTGTGAAAAGGACTGTAAGGGATACAAGAGTCCCAAAGCTCTTTCTGGAATTCACCGCTGATATGACTGAATCTGACCTCTTTAAGGTGATAATGGCCTCATTCCTCAGTTGCCTTGTAACACTTCTTATCCTTTTACCATAAAATTGATAAAAGTTGCACTAGGACAGATCACCAAGCTGTGTACTGCACTTGGACATATTCTTCCAGCTAAGGGAATATTTTAACATTTTTGGTTCACTTGACATCAGGCATGTGACAGGGGCACTTTTGCCTTGGTTGAGTAGCAAAACTGAATAGTTTGAGACGGACATCTAGAAACTCTTTGTTTAGAAAGTGGCTGACCTTTTTTTTATACTATCATACAAAGTAAAAATTTACAGGATTTTCTAAAGTCTTTAGATTTATCCAAATAACATCTTAGTTGCCTATGAATGTCCAGGGTGTGTAGAATTCTTTCTTCCTTGTTTTTGTTTAGCATAAAACACATGGACATGAAGAATCGGTCTTAAATTTAGAATCAGCATTAGCCACAAAGCAAGTGATGGTCTCAAGGTTCACCTTCTCCTTTTGGAAGATGAAGAAAGGTTGAGTAGGCATAAAGGCCTGCAATTCAGATAACCATGTAGCAGAAGTCAGAGCAATGTGCAATACAGACTTACCTTGGAATAAAGAAGAAACAGGGGCAGTGGCAGACTAATAGAAATGGCTGAAAGGTGTCCTTAACAGAAGTGTATGCTATACCTTAATTCTGCAATTCACACACTTACTGAGTAAACAGAAGAACACCTGCTCGAGACAGCTCTTGTTCTCTATTATAGCATTAACAAGAAAATATTTTCTATTTGAACAAGTATGATTTTCTAGTAGGAGGTTTCTTTGCTTCCTTCAACCCCTGTTCATGTCCTTGGGGGGGGGGGTGCCTAAATGAGATGAAAAAACTATCATCTATATAGCTGCACCTCAATGGAGATTCTTAATGACTGGAAGGATAAGAAATCCCTTCATCTGTATGAGCAAGTCCAATCTGTATGGGAGATTTTGGCAATTGCTCCTTATATAAGACAGGAGAAAATAAACTTGTGTAAAGTAAACTTTCCATAAAAGTGAATGATCAAATAAGGTTACTGTCTCAGTACCATAAAGCTTTAAGGGATGTATCTTGTAAAGGATCAGACATACGGACAGTATATAAAAAATCTGGGCATCTTTCATGTGCACCATGTGTCTATGGAAGAACAAGGGCACTGGTATAAAAAGAGACACGAGCGCCAACATTCAGACATTTCTTGTCTCTAATCAAGGGAAGCTGCCACTAGCAAAAATTGTGGAGCAACATGTCCAAAACTGTAGAACAATGTCATAGCAGAAAAGACGGGAAACCCCACCAACACCAAGGTGAGGGGACAATATACATTCATCACAGAGCAAAAAAGAACATTGTTAGCAGAGGGATGGTGGGATAGTATTACGTACTACAACAGTGATCCATTCAAACATCTATTGTAATAAGTTCAGTTATACAGCTTTACTAATTTCATCATTAGGTCACTGCTGCAGTAGCATAAAACTATAGCGGACAAATGCCAAAGCTTAGATAGGAAGGGAGGAGGAAGAAAGACCAGAGTCCTGGAACCCTTGGTGAACAGACCTAGCAAATCCTATTCTGGCCCTGAAAATGGGTCAATCTTGTAATGTTATGTACAGATGACCAAGTTGCTGTCCACTGACTAAATCTAGAGTCCAAACCTCTCCAAAAAAAATCCCCAGAAGCAGTTATATTTCTAGTGGTGTTAGCCTTGAGTGGAAAGTAAGCTAGCCACATTACCTAACTGAACTTCATAGTGTCTGTTAGTATTACTTTAATAGAGCAATTGTATTTAAAAAGATAAAGGCACTTTGTGAGTGATAGTAAAAGCTTCTAAGTTAACTACAGGGGAATTAGAGGAAAGGTAAAAGCATGGAATGAATTAAGGCATAAGGAAAGAATAATTTTAACACCTTTATTGAATTATCACTTAAGACATAAGCAAACATACATTTATAGAAAAGAAAAGAAACCAGTTAACATGTTCACAGTTACAAATATCCATCACATACATGCTTTAAACCATGTTAACATGTTCACAGATACAAACATTACATATCACATGCATGTTTTTACACAATTATCATCAATCCAACACTATCTAAATTGCTTTCTCTTAAACCTCACTTCTCCTCCAAAACATTAATCTGCATGTTCAATCTTAATCTCCACACAGGTTTTGTACTACGTAAATGGAAAATCGTTGCAGTCATTCCTCTGCGTTTGGGAGGCCCTTCTACAGACCCAGGCAATTATAGATCCACCAGCCTCATATGCAAAGTCATGGAAAGACTTACTGAACTAATCAATAAGGACATGGGGAATCTTCACACATTTGTCCCATCTCAGTTTGGATTTGTCAAAGCAGGTCATGCTTACTCAACCTGGATGATTTTTCAAAGGTTACTGAAGCAATGGATGAAGGGAAAATGGTGCATAGCACATACCTTGACCTGGGCAAAGCTTCTGACACAATTCCTGACTCAGGCATAGTAGAAAAGCTAAATAAACTGGGAATAAATGCTATGCCACCCATTGGATTGCCAATTGGCTCACTGATAGGACTCAGATAATCAAAACAGGGTAAACTACCCCCACAAAGAGATCATTCACCAGTGGAGTCCCCCAGGGTTCTGTGTTGGGACCTCCCTTGTTTTCTGAAGTAAAAACCAATACCAAACGGCTCTGGCAGACTAAGTCTGCAAATGGCTGCAAGCTATGAGCAGCCACTGAATCCCCAAATGACTTAGCCATCCTGCAGGAAGGTTGGTCTCAAATAAATAACTGGTGCCAAAATTCACGGTCTGAAAGTGAATATTAAAAAATGCATTATTACATCCTTTTGGGAATTCATCTACTCCAAAGAACTATCACATTGACAACATGTCCCTAAGAGCTGACCCAGTTGTTCAGGATTTGGGAACTTATGGGGACGGTGACCTAACTTTTGACCTACATGTATCTACTGCTGAAAGAAAATCCTTCTATACTGCACAGCTCATAAACAAAGGGATTGTGATTAGATCTAAGGATGCCACTGTCCCTCTCTACGCCATTCACTGAATATATTGAATACATTGGCATGTATCTGTCCAGACACGTACAATAAGTGGAATGCTCACAGCGATACTTTACTAAAAAGACACAAGGCCTAAACAACATGCCCTACATGACCTACTCATAGCCCTGTCACTATACTCGGTATCCTCCAGACTGCTAAAGGGTGACCTGTGTCTGGCATGCAAGGCATCCTCTGACCTATTCACAATGTATTTACTGCACATCAGCAAGTCAAATGGCAACAGAAATTCTCATTTCAGGGATCTAAACTCCTTCTGCAACATCAACAGAATGTTTTGGAGGGGCAAGTATATTTCACAGAGGATACTGCTGCTATGGCACAGACTCCCCATCAACATAAAAATTTTCAAATGCAACTTCAGATCTATGGACAGGAAACAGAAAACTTACCCCAGGACTGTCCCATGTACTACTAGTCGACAGATGCAGCTCTAAAATGATTTATTCCATGCAATGGTACCCTCAAATTATCTATGGTATGATCCCAGTTATTCTAATTAGGGGTAATATATAATTATACACCATGGAATAAGAAAGGCCAATCTATAATCAAATGAAATAGGTTATTCTGAGCACAAAAAGGAAAACTGTCTAGACTTAAAATGGCCTGCAAAGGCAGGTAACCTAGTACTTACCTATGAACCAATGCATAGTTCGATTTGCTCCTACCCTTTTCTAAAGATCCCATTTCCAGTTTTTTTCATCTCTGTTATAATATTGACTACTTCAAGTTGGTTTAGACTTTTATTTAAACTTTCTAGTAACTGCTTTTTTGGCAGCCACCAGAATTAAACTTAAGCTCGTGCGATGTTACACTCTCAAAACATACGTTCCCAGTTATGTCTTTCTTCCCCATCACATCTCCAACATTTGCCATTGACCTGAAAGATTATTTGGAATCTGCTTGGGGTATAAAAATATCTATGCAAACACTTTCAAGGAAAAAACTACATCTTCTAGACTGCTGCATATTTGGGAGCTATACATATGTCCTCCCATTATTTCCTTGTGAATTGCTTATCCAATCTCTCTTCCCAATCTTTTCTAACCTCCTCTGATTGATTCCTATAGTTATCTTACAATATTTATATGCCCTACTAATTATCCCTTTTTAACAGCAGCTTCTGTTCTGGATTAAAAAAAAAAAACTCTACCACAGCAGGTCTTTCACCTAGGATTCCCCTCTATCCCTTTCTCTTTGCTATACTCTGACATTAGTCCCGGATATGGAAGACAGTCTCTAGCCTGCAGTCCAAATGTCTTCTTGGCCTTTTCACATTCTATTACCTTTCCTTCTCTAGTTATTTGCTCCCAATACCTTGGTTTCTTTGGCAGTTTTCTCCAGTAAATTCCAGCTCCCTCTTGCCTATTCACTGTACCCATAATTGCAGTCATTATAATCAGCAAAATCTCCTTTCTCCATTCTTGTGTTGGCTTGGTTCTTAGAATACTTTGTTACTTCATGAATGTAATATTCTGTATGGCTGCTATTCTTAAGAATATGACTCCAAAATCTTATCCTATCCTTATTTCTTGAATTCCCCCTGCTTTATCATCCCTTTCTACTCTGAATGAAAGCTTTCTAGTTTTGTGATGTCTATGACCCTTAATTGTGTAGCTCTAAAATATCTCTCTTCAAATTAGGTAATCCTAAACCACTTTGTTCTACTAGGATCAACTTACTCCACTTGACCCTTGTCCTCTTCTCCTCTCAAATAAAATCCTTCAACTCTATTATTTACTGTCCACAACATCACCTCTGGTTGATTAAAATAAGCCTGAACTGTATATAAAACTAAAGGGACTAAAAACATTTTTGTGACTTTTATCTCCCTATCCATATCCATAAACAAGAGCTTCCAGTTTCTCAGTTTTTGTATCTTTTTAGTCTCTTCCTACGTATCCTTAGCTGCCATAACAGAATCCTTTTTAACCCATACTCCTAAATACTTCATTTTATTGTACCCCCATAAATATAAGTATTGCTGAACCAATTCATGTGAGGGTACAAAGTTTACAACTATAGACATTGTTTTGTCTGCATTAATTTAATATCCCCAAAAAAATTAAACTGTCTCAGAATGCTCCAAAACACAGAGATGTCATTTTCTGGTTTTATTAGGTGCAAAATAATATTGCCTTATTGCCCATCAACGACATCTAAGATCAAACAATCAAAACCTCATAGAAATTTACAGACCCCTCCACCCTCCTGGACAAAATCTCCTGTCCTTCTCACTAGCACGCTTATGGAACTCCCTTCCTCCCTCCATTCGTACCATTACAAGCCTCCCATCCTTTAAAAAAATCACTCCACTCCCACCTAACCTCCACATGGGAGTGCTCCTGCTCTCACCCCTCTTAACCTACTCTTTACTCTGCTATTCTTTCTCTTCTTTCGCTCTAATTCCCAGGTAGCAATTTTCATGGGCTACCGGTATACTGCTCTCTCCCCTCAGAACCTACTCTTTACACTACTACTTCTTCTCTTCATCACTCAAAATTCCAGGTAGCTTTATTCTTTGACTACCTGCATACTAGCTAACTCACCTCAAAAAAAAAAAAAAAAAAAAAAAAATTATAAATATATTGTTGCTTGTATACCCTGTGTTTTTAGCCCTCTACACGTTTAATTACATAATCTGTACAATGATTAACCTCATGTAATGCATATGTATATCTTCATCTTCATGTAATCTTATGTGGAGCTTTTCTCCCCAGGACTCCATTGAAAACAGGTTCGGGCCCAATGGACTATCCTGATTAAACAAATGCAAATAAAATAAAAAATAAATAAAATAAATAAAACAACTTTTTTGATTACCATACAATTTAAACACTTGCATTTCTGAGTCCCTTATTTTCTTTGCCAATAGCTCTAAATATACAAACAACAAAGAAGAAGAAAGAGGACACCCCTGCCGGGTTCCTCTCTTTGGACACAGCTTATCAGAGAGGAACCCCCTCAATTCAATTTTTGTCTCTGATAACACAAAAATAAGGTTAATAAGGAGGTCATATGAATCAGTAAAGGCAAGTGCTTTTACTTCCCTACTCATAAAATTCCAGCTTACTCAGCCAAATGATTTCTCTGCATTGAGACCCACCAAGGACAGCAGTATTTTCTTACATTTTGATTCCCTCTGGATCATTGCTCTATTAATGTTTTCCAATGTTGGCCTTCCCTCCATAAAACTTCATTGGTACACATCAACTTTGGCAACAGCCTTGCTACTCTTTTAGCTATTATAGACATAAACATAACTGAAATGGGCCTATATGAAGCTGGGTCTGATGGGTCTTTACCATCTTTAGGTATTACATCGATCACAGCTTTCTTCAAGGATGGTGCTGCTTCCCCCTCCTTCTAAAATACTGTTAAACAAAATCAAAACCTTCCATATCTTTATCACTTTCTTCCCACTTATCTACCAAACTTCCACAGGAATACTATCTATACTTGGTGACTTTCCTGCAGACTGATTAAAACACACTCTTTTTATCTCCTCTCTTCCTATCTTAACTGTTAGTTCTTGAGCCTCATCTACCGCTAACCTTTGCATATTTAAATCTTTTATTTGTACTTTTTCTTGATTTCCACAATCCTCTTTTATACAAAATTTCCTAAAATTTCCAAAACAGCTGTAATACCTCTACATGATCTCTGGTTATTTTTCTTGTTATAGGCTTCGTATGTTTGGCAACAACCCTTTCTACTTCCTGCTGCCTAAGTTGTTGTGTTAAACTTTTTGTGCTCTGGAGTTATGAAAAAACAGCTGCTTAACAGCAATCTTTCTAAACTCATGTATATCATCCAAGTACTCCCTTAGCACTGCGCCTGTTCTTGCTCTGTGAGATTCCCCCTACTCTGCAAAACTTTAACCTTTGTCAGCTCCTATAAATTCTTGTTACTTCTTAATCATATTTTTCTTGCATTTCTACCCTATTTTTTTAACTCCACTTTCATTTTTTTCAACTCACTATTTATAACTTCCGAAAAAATGTCTATTGTCCTTAACAGCTCTTCAATAATTTCAACTACCAATTCCTTAAATTCCTCTTTTTTTTTAATTGGTAGGGGGGAAGGTACCAGTGTTTTTTTAACTACATTACCCTGCATTTTTGTCTTGGTCGTTACTGGTGTAGGAGGAGAAACCGTTACTGGATGTGCACCAAAGCTTTCAATTAAATGTGCATGTTTCTGTGAAATATAATTTTGTGACTAGTCTGCCCAGTTATACCTTGGGGAATAATATGGAAATTCTCTCAGAGATCCTACTACTGAATTCATGTCTTCCATACCAAATATTTTCATAAATTTCTTCAGAAATCTACCCTCTTTTTGTTTCCCTTCTAGGTCACCCAGATACATAAGAAAATCACTAAGGGGAAAGGTTATAGATAAGACCAAAACATTAACTTTACAGGGTAATTTTAAGGGAAGAAGAAAGGAAAACAGTCAGAAAAACAGCCACCAAGTAAAGCATACAGATAGCAAGAGGGCACATGAGGATACCGTACTGGAAACGTCAGGTAAAAAGACAAAGGAGCAATGAAGATAAAGCAGAAGAGGCATCACAGGCTTCATACCAATACCTATGAAGGTACAAAGACATGGAGGTAGAAAACTGATAATGGGAAGGATTCAAGGGAAAATGGAACTGATGGACTGCATGCAGTCCCATTAGTGAAAGTAAGTTTTCAAAAAAAATGCTGACAAACAGGAGGGCACTGGAAGGATCTGGAGGTGGAAGTTAATGGGTGGCAACTTTAATGGGACTCTATCACTAGAACTAGGCATACTAAGTGGTTAAAAAGACTGACAAAATAAGGGTAAAAAAGGCATGCAGCAGTGCACAGAAATTTAAAGAGAAGTATAAATGAGTGAGAGGGAACACAAATGTATAAGAGAAGGAAACAGGAAGTCAGGTGTGGGACTGCTGATGAATTTGGCTGAAGAAGCAGATTTCAAATTAAGCAACAGTCCTAGAGTTCCACAAGAAGGAAAACAATAATGATAAAACTGAGTGGTGGTGGTAGTGCTATTAATTGAAGTCGAAATCAAAGACATCAAGGAGGAAATGTTGAATTCGTCTAAGCAAGTAAATGGGGGGGGGGGGCAAATTAACAAAATATGTCTGAAGCAGCAGGGAAGAGAGAGGGTTGTTTGACACAGAAGACTTACAGGGAATCATGAAAAGAATAAAAATTAAGGAACACGATGCAATAATACTGCAAAAAATTTAAAAAATTCTGTAAGATTAACGGAGGATTCAGAAAGAGAGCAGGAAAACATCTGGAGGCAATTAAACATAACTAAAAATGTAGATGATACAGACTGAGGTGGAATTTCTGAAAAGGAAGGATTTAAGGTGAGGACGGAGATAATCCACGGTGGTGCAGCGGTAGCGTTGTTGCCTCACAGCAAGAGGTTCTCCCGTTCGATTCTCAGCTAGTGTGCGGGGAGTGCCTTCTGTGTGGAGTCTGCATGTCCTCCCCGCAGGTCGAGTGGTGTTCCGAAAGACATGCGTGAATGGGCGTGCCTTCGCTGAAGGTTGGGCATTGAGCTGGCAACTCGGCACCGTGAAAATCTACTGCCAATCATTAGCGGACCGGAGTTCCGCTGTGCCGACCCCTAACCGGGAAAAGTCGAAAGACAACAACAACTGGGAGATACTACAGGGTATTTGGCATGGCAACTGAAGGACAAAAAAGTATGTGTAACTGGTAAACTGATAGATGGTAACGGAAAGAACCATGGACAGAGGGAGATATAAGCACAGAAGCTAGAGGCATAAATGTAGACCAAAAACAAGACTGAAAAGGGCAGATTACTGTGGATTTGCTGGAAAGATGGAATATTAAAGGAGCATAAGGCTACACAGACAGTCATACTACTGATGCAGAGGTAATGGAAGCTATCATGGGACTTGTGTGGGAAATCAAGCTGTCTGGATTGACAACTATTTCATTTTTTTATTTATTTTATTTTACATTTGTTTACCGGGATAGTCCGACTGGACATGTGTCCTTTTTCAGCAAAGGCCCAGGGAGAAAACTCCACATAGAACAAAACAGAGATGGCAAAATACAGGGTATTACAAGAAAAATGTATACAATAAGTATGTGATCTCCAAAGATTTTTCAGATTAGTACAATAGACATTACAGTGGACAGACATTCCATTTTTCAAATGAACATTCCATAACTACAAATCTTATTTTAGACATTCCATTTTTCAAGAGAGCATTCCATAATTACAAATCATTTCAAAAATAGATTACATGGTATATTAACTAGACATGTCACTCCATATTGACGAATAGATCAGAGAGATGACTGTATAAAGTGAGGCAGAAGTAATAAGATTAGACAGTGGAAGTGATATAGTCAGAAGTCTATATGATATGCAGTAGTAGTGGTAAGGTCAGAGATGGAAAGAGAGAGAAATGTAAGTCAGGAGTAGAGCAAATACACAAGCATTTGTTTAATAGGTAGGTTTTTAGAATTGTTTTAAATTGGGCTAGGGCTACTATGTTGATAATGTTATCAGGAATTTCATTCCAGATTTTACCTATACAATTTAAGAAGAGGGAGTATCTTGCTTGTTTTTTGGTTGCACGTATTTTTGTGTGATGTTTATTAGTGGAGCATAGGGTTCTGTTAGTGGTATAAGGTTGACGCAATGTTTGTAGAGCTGGTGTTTTCTCAGGTTTGAAGAGGATTTTGTGGGCCATGGTTAACTAAATGTAGTGTAGGAGAGTAGGGGAGGTCTAGCCAGTTTAGTTGCTTATGTGCAAGGTAATGATGGGTGCTGGCTGGTAAGCTTGTGTCATATCTGGCTAATTCGTTATAGCACGAGTCAAGTTTTAGTACCTCACAATTTTGTAGGTTAGTGAGTATGGGAGCAGCGTACAGCAGTGTGGAGATCAGGTGGGTTTGGGCAATGGCTATCTTAGTATTTTTAGTAAAGTAAAGTAGTGTTCATTTCTACATAGTGTTCACAGGTTTTTTATGAACTTTTTTCAGTTTGGGAAATCAGAATCAAATTTAAGTTTACAGTCAATTTCAACTCTTAAAAGTTTGGTGTGAGGGGATGGTGTTATTTAGTGAGGAGATGGTAAATGTACTAGTGGGTGAGAAATTCAGTAGGATGGAAGATCAAAAGTTTGGTTTTATAAGGGTTTAATATTAGTTAGTCATCTGTGAGCCAGGACTTGACTGCAAGAAAATATTCTTGTATTAGATGCTGAAGATCAAGAAGTGAGGGACCAGCACATACCACTGTCGAGTCATCAGAATATTGGATGAGAGAAGCCTGTGGGTTTGACAAGTGGAGGTTATCTGTTAATACTGAGAATAGAAGATGGCCTAAGATAGAGCCTTGTGGGACTCCTAGTGTCACTGGTAAAAGGGGAGATATGGTTTGTTGCCAAGAAACTGCTTGCTGGTGCCCAGTTAGATAATCCTTGAACCAGATAAGGGTAGAACTGCAAAAGTTTAGATCAGAGAGAAAGTTTAGAAGTTTAAAATGAGAAATCATATCAAAGGCTTTTGATAAGTCAAGGAAGATAGAAGCTACATAGTTACTTTTGTTTCTATGGTAGTTGACAGTGTTAGTAAATGACAATAGAGCGGCTGATGTGCTGTGGAATTCTCAGAAGCCATGCTGAGTGTTAGAAGTTTGTTAGTATGCAGATATTCAATAATTTGCATATGAATGACTCTCTCTGGAATGTTAAAACAGTGGTGATAATATTGTGATAGGATGGTAATTAGAGAAATCTGTTGAATAGCCACATTTATGTAGGGGTATAATGTATGAGGCTTTCCAAATGGGAGGGACTTGTTGTTCAGCTATGGATCTATTAATTAATATTGATATACGGCAGGCTATTCCATCTGCTGTTAGCTTTAGATACTCAGCAGGTAAGTTGTCTGCTGCTAGTGTAGTGGGTTTTAATTTTTTCAGTAGTTTTCTGATTGTATTGGTGGCTACAGGTTGTACAGAGAAGGTTGATTTAATAATGGGAGGGGAAGTGCAGCTTTTATTAGTTGAGGGGGTTTGTTTGTCTGACAGTGCTAAAATGGTTTCAGTAAAGTATTTGTTAAATTATGAAGTGTTCTGCTCTGCAGAATGGTCAAGCTGTCTTGTTTGACAACTATTAAGTGTTTAGCTCTGCAGAATGTCCATTTATGATGGTGGTCCTACAAGGACTACCTGGTGGAAAAACTTAGCCGTTGGATTGTAACCAACTATAACAAACCACGGGAGCACTACCACTGACTGTGCAGTCTTATCAGAAGTGCATTCTTTAGATTCTCAACACATGCATTCAGATGCCGCTAACATATTGCTATGTCAGAGCATGGTTTGTCAAAGGTAACATGCTTTGCAGTGAGATCATGGGACTTGGATAAGATGGAAAAGATGTGTCTCATTCCTTTGACCTCAAAGGTTGTACACAGATAGACTGGGGTTATGAGGGATAAACCCCCATATTAGGACGGTGAAAGAAGGCAAAGCCCCTTGGAAAAATTATTTATTTTGGTGTTTTGCAATGCTCTGTCAAGTGGTTTCTTGCAAGATATTTTTCTGAATGCAGATGCAATTGAGATGTATTGTGTCTCAGCTAAGGGACACATTTCGTTTCATTACCATTTCCAAGCCACAGCAGTGGGCTATACTGAATGGCAACATAGTTGAAACTGAGGTAGACACAGTAATTAGGCAAAGCTGCTTTCTTTCCCTGAACTCTGTTCTTACAGATAACAGAGGAAATATGGAAAACACCGAAGGAGTAGGGAGCAAGAGACAAAAGGAAGAAGCGAGGCTTTATTCAGTATGTTTTCAGAGGATTACATCCTGATGATAGTAGCAGAAAATGGACTGGAAATGTGCCTAAAAGAGTTTAATAAATTTAGTAAAGAACCAGAATAGGAATATTACAGGAAAAAGTGACAGACTAATTTGGGCAAGAGAAGGGGAAAGGGCAGTCAGTACAAAATGAATTAAATCAAAGCAGACAGCCAAACATTTCAGTTAGAAGAATGGAATATAACTGTAGAAACAAATAAGAAAGAACCAAGGTGAAACAATGTACATGAGGACAGGTAAAGGAAATACTTTAATGGATATGGTTTAATAAGAATGACGGTAGCATGCCTTGTGCATTATTTGAGAAGGTATCTATTAACAATATACTGTAATAAAGGAGAAGTAATTCAAAAGAGCCAAGATTCATTTACTTGTAAAGATGGCTGACCTAGAATTAGCAAGAAGTGGAATGACCGAGAAGGGAGACGGTTTCACCAATTTTTTTTTAATATGTTTTAGCATTTGATATTTAGCAACGGCTAAGGGGAAAATGAGAGAATGGGTTGCCATGAAGACAATGGTGAGGGATTAGGTAAAACCAGATAAAGGACAGGGGAGAAGACCAAAAGTGAAGACAAAACAGATGGAGGAAAATTGGGAAATACACTGAAAATGGGAAGAAACTGTAGAAGATGGGTAGAGGGAACAAAAAAAGAAATATGAAATAATGTAAGAATCAGGATAGGAAGATAAAAGATGACAAAGATGGGCCATCTGCAGACCATGGGAACTACAGACCCATAAGTCTCACTGGTCTTACATACAAAGCCATGGAAAGAATTATCATGGAAATGATCAATAATGACACAGGAAACCACCAGACACTGAACCCAACCCAATTTGGTTTCATGAAGGACAGGTCATGCCTATTCAACCTGGTGGACTTCTTTGAGAAAGTCATCAAAGCAACGGATGAGGGCAAAATAGTTCACACTGCCTACCTTGACCTAGCCAGTGCCTTTGACACAATCCCCCACTCGGTCACTGTTTACAAACTTAAGAGGTTACATACAAACCCTTATGTCACCCAGTGGATAGCCAGGTGGCTCACGGACAGGATCCAGGAAGTTAGAATTTGGGGAGTCCACCTCTACAAACAGGCCAGTCACAAGTGAAGACTCTCAGGGATCGCTCCTGGGACCTCTCCTTTTGGGCATTCACTTCTCTGAAGTCAAGGCCTATGTCAGTGATCTCTGGCTAACTAAATTTTCAGACGACTGAAAATTAGGAGTCGTCACTAAATCATTCACCAGGAAGGGCTAACACAGGCAAACTGATGCCAGAGCCATGGACTAAAACTAAATACCAATAAATGCATAATACTATCCTTTGGAAAGTCATCCACCCCTGGTAACTATCAAATTGACAAGACACCCCTTAGAGTTGACCCAGTAATTACGGACTTGGGGACACAGACAGTAATCTAGCTTTTGACTATCATGTGTCTACAGTAGTGAGGAAATCATTCTATGTTGTGCAACTTATAAACAAAGATATGCATCTATGTCCAAGAAAGTCAGTATTCCAATGTATTCGGCATTCATCAGACTATCATTGAGAAAAATGCTCCCTTTGGTACGCACCTAACCAGGCATATCCGACAACTGGAACATCCACACAGGTTCTTGACTTAAGAATACAAGATGTAAGTAATATGTCCTGTGCAGACCACCACAAGGCCCATTCCCTGTATTTTGTCTCCTACAGGCTATTGAGGGAAGATCTATGCCTGGCATACAAGGCATTGTCAGATCCCACTCTGATGGGCCCTTTTGTATATCTGCAAAATAAACAGCACCAGAATAACCCATTCTAGAGACTTAAACCTTGCCAGTGATATAAACAGGACCTGTTGGAAAAACAGGTATGCATCCCAGAGACTACCCCTTCTCTGGAACAGACTCTCCCAATTCATGTGAAACACAATTCCTCCTTAACCCAATTCAACTGTAATTTGGAAAATTGGATGTGGAAAAAGGAAATTCATCCCTGGTTTGGTACCTATGTCTCTAATGGACACAGGCAGCCCATAAATGGTGCATCACCCAAGGCCCTGCTTGTAAATGTTTAGTCTCCCAAGCCCCTGCTTACTCTTATCAAGAGTACCAGAACTTGTCAAAAATTTGGGATGCATAGCTAGGCTTAAAAAGTCCCTTGTGGTTGTTAGCCTATTAAAAACCTATGAACCTATGTGTACCAAAAACACAAGAACAAAAAAGACTCAATGACAGAGTTACAGACAACACAGTATGAGGAAGTTAAGAAGGAGCAGTGAATATTAAATATGTGCTGATGGAATCAAAGGAGCAAAAAAAGAACTAGAGGTCTAGGGAAAGGAAAGAAAACATAACAGGAAGCATAGGTTCATAGGTTCATACTAGGCTATCTGCCCTAGGGCATTTATAAGCCTAGCCAGAGTATGTTTGGCTTTCGCCACCCATTTTAAATTAATTTTGCTATGCCCTTTTTCGAGGTTAGTATACTGTGCCTCTGTCTAACAGTGACATAGAAGTGATACCCGGGGTAAACCTACGATCTCCCATCCACTCATCAAGATTCCTCTTGAAGAGAGTCAATGAGGGACTCTGCCTAACCTGGACTGGGATTTTATTCCAGAGTGAAGGGAGCCTCTGGGTTATGAATCTGTCCCTCCAGCATGTCCTATTTATTTCAGTGCTGAGGTTCAAGTCTCTCGAGCGTGTAGCTTAATGGGATTTGGATTTTTTGAGGTGCAGCATGTCCCTTAATTCCGGGTTGGACATGGCTTTATATGTCAGGCACAGGTTGCCTCTGAGCAGGTGATATGCCACTGAGTAGAGCTGGAGTTTCTTTAACCGGGCAGCATATGGCATCTGTTTGAGCCCTTTGATCCTCTTGATGAGGTACTTTTGGGGTCTTTCCAGTTGCTGCAGGTGTTTGGTAAGGTACATCCCAAAAGGGTCATTGTACTCGATTATGGGCCTGATGAGGGATGAGTAAAGAGGCACAATGACCTCCCCTAATCTAGATGTGAATCCCTTCATGATTAGGTGGGCTATATAAAATGTTTTTCTAACCACTTTGGCCACGTGGTTGTCAAATGAGAGATTGCTATCAACTTGGGTCCCCAGGTCCCTAATTACTTCTTCTGTACTTAATGGATTACCACCTATGTGGTAATTTGTGGGCACTTTGTTTTGCCAAAGGGATGACTATACACTTTTGGTGTTTAGCTTGAGGCCATGGCTCTGGCACCAGTTGTCTGTTTCTATGAGGCCCGTTTGGAGGATGCTTGTGTCGGCTGGAGAGTCGATTATGTTGCCCAGTTTGCAGTCATCTGCGAACCTGGTCAGCCACAGTCCTTCTGTGTTGGCCTGTACCTCCGAGAAATATATATCGAACAAGAGAGGTCCCAGGACTGAGCCTTGTGGGACGCCACTTGTAACTGGTTTGGAGTCTGACATGGCTCCAGCAATTCTAACCATGTGGGTTCTGTCCTTGAGCCAGTTTGCAACCCATCTAGTGACATAGGGGTTTATATTTAAGCTGGTGAGCTCATCTATAATGCCCGAGTGGGGTATTGTATCGAAGGCTTTTGCGAGGTCCAGGTAGGCTGTGTGGACCACCTTCCCTTCGTCAATGGCCTTGGTGACTGTTTCAAAGAAGTTGACCAGGTTTAAGAGGCAGGATCTGCCCTTAACAAAGCCGAACTGGGTTGGATCCAGTGTCTGTAGGTCCCCAATATCTTTATTTATGAGGACCATGATGATCCTTTCCATAGCTTTGCAGACCAAGCTAGTCAGGCTTATGGGGCGATGGTTTCCAGGGTCCGTTGAGGCACCACCTTTGTGGAGAGGGACCACTGTTGCTGTACGCCACTCTTTGGGTAAATATCTTGTAGTAAGGCTGAGACTGAACAGTAGTTTTATGTTTGGGTTTAGCTCTTCTTGGAGTTCATGTAGGACGCTGCCCGGGACACCGTCTGGTCCCATTGATGCTGTGTTTTTTGCTTTGGAGAGGGCGGCTCTTACCTGAGCATCTGAGATGTCAGGGGGGCAGCACTCTGCTGGGATAGATATTTGCCCTTTTGGTGGGGGGGGGGGAGAGTTTGCGCTGAACCTGTCAGCTAGGATGTTGGCAATGTCTGTGGGTTCGGTGTATTTTTTGTCATTTTGGACTAATTCTGAGCATATCTGGGAATTCCCACCCAGGTTCCTAACATAACTAAAAAAAGCCTTGTGATTTATCCTTAGTGTCATGTGCAATTTTTCTCTCGAAGCTGGCCTTATGCCCTTAGTTTTTTGCTAATACTGATCAGAGATGCCTTCCCTTTTTGGGATTTTGCTCTATCATGTAGTAGCTTCCTCCTTCTATTGTATAGTTTGTTTATGGCTGGGGTCCACCAGACAGGACATCTGCCTTTGGAGGATTGGGTCTTGGTTTTATTTGGGATTGCTTGATCCACGCATTCCTGAAGGTGTTCATAAAATACATTTATAAAGGATTCTGCGGTCTGGGCCGTAATTTCCACAGGCCCGGGGGCTTTGAAGGATTCCACCTCGGTTTTGAGGAGTGTGAAATTTGCTTTAGAGAAGTTTTTCACTGTGGTTTTCTGGGCAGGGGGTGGGGTCGGGATGTGAATATCGAGTGAGATCAGTTTATGGTCTGATCTTACCAGTGAGGGATACACTTCTGGTCTGTAGCATAGAGTCCCCATGTTGGTGATGATCAGGTCCAGTATGTTTTCCCCTCTTGTGGGAGTGGTAACAAGTTGTTCCATAGCATTTGAGTTTATGAATTCTAGGAACCTTTGGGCTAGGGTGTTGGAGCTAGAGTAATGCTCCCAGTCTGTGTTTGGGTAGTTGAAGTCACCCAATATAATTGTGTTTGGAGAGACCTTCATATTTTCCACTGTTCTCAGGAAGGCCGAGTGGGGTTCCTGGGTTTGGGAGGGTGGTCTGTAGCAGGCTATAAACTGGAAGGCAGTTTTACCCACTGTTAGTTGCACATGGATAGTCTCTGATGCTTTGTGCTTTGCCAACAACCTGGAGGTGTGGGTATCTTTGATGAATATCGATACTCCCCCTCCTTTTGTGGTTCGGTCCAAGTTTTGGGGCCGAAAAGCATGGTATGAGGTATAACCTGGTAGTGCTGGGGTGCTCTCGGGAGCCCTAAACCAGGTTTCTGCTACTGCACAGATATTGATGTTCTCCATGCTAAGGAGAGTTTCGAGTGCGTGCATCTTGAGGTTTAGACTTCTGGCATTGAGTAGCATTACTCTTAGTTTCTTATCCCTTGTGATACCTATGGTGGTGGGTTTGTCTTTTGAGCCTTGCCTAAAAAAGGCACTATGGGGGTAGCAAGAGCCTTTGCCAATATCCGAAAGCCCAGGGGTGACAGGTGCAAGCCATCCCTAGCGAAGCATCGTGGCTTGTCGAGCATATCATCCCAGGCTGACAGGCATTGGATCCCCTTTGAAAGACAACAGTACTTAAGCCAATTGTTGAAATTGATCATCTTGTCTTCATATTGTGGCATCATTCTTGGTGAGGGTAAGATGCTACTCAAGGTCAGGGTCATACCGGCCTGGGCTACATGCTCAGAGAGCTCCTCTGTGTCTCTTTTCATGTAGTCCAGGGAGGTACATCTCAGGTCATTCACACTAGCATGGACAATGACTGAGTCATATTTGTACTTGCCTTGGAGTGACCTGAGTGCTTGTGTTATGTGGCGGATCCTAGCGCCCGACAGGCTGCTCACCGTGACCTTCTCCTTGTTCAGCCTGGTGAGCGGGACGTCAGTGTGCCTGACGATAGAGTCTCCTATTACAAGTGTATCAGGTGTGTTGTTTAGCCTTAAGGGCTGTGATTGTTCGGCACACTGGCTTTGTGAGCTATGTGTTGCACGTGTTTTGTTTTGCGGTAGCAGTTGCTTGGGTGTCTGCTTTGGAGGTCTCTGCTGCTTAGGCAGACCTTTATTTAGAGCCTCCTAGTATGTTTTTGTGTGATTATGTGATTGGTTTGCTGTCATGGTAGGTCTATGTGAGACTGGAATTGTAGTGAGTGTGGTTTCCTTCTCCTCCTGACTGGTTATGCCAGTACTGAGTTGAGAGAGCTTAGTCTCCAGTTTGGCTATATGGTTGCATCTCTCACATGTGTTGGAATTTGTTGGGAGGAGGAGAGGGTTGTCTGTGTACATGAGGCAGTTGTAACATTGCCTCAAGATTCCCAGATTCACCAGCTGGACCGGAGAGGAGATTGACAACTGACCTTTGGACATGCTAGAATAATATTGGGAATTCCTTTATAATTGAAAACAAGGGCCAATGGGGAGTGAGGGTGTAGTGCTTTTAATTTTTAGTGCTGACTTATATAATTGCTTTAGTGAGCAAGTGCCAGGTAACTTAAGTGCAATGTGTTACAGGTAACTTAAATGCAAAAACGACAAACAGTAACTTTCTTTCAAGTGAAACAAGGAAATAAGTACAGTAAACAATGCAGATATTACTAGGGATCCACAGAAGCGCTGAGAAGCCGTGTTTTAGGTGGAATTAGCGTTCCAAGGAAATAACAAGCAAACAAAGAACAAGCATACAAACAAAGCTAGATTCAGCAGGCCTGGATCTAGTCTATGCTACAGCAAACAAGGTGTACCAATTTCAGTAAGAAACAGTTCAAATATGCAGGCACTATAAACCTTTAACCAGAAATTCCCAGCTCAGAAGGGCAGAGTCCAGCCTCTCCTCCCACAAGAGTGCAGAACACAAACCCTCTTAATGTAAAATAACTGGCCTGAAAGCCCAAGTGCTTAAACCAGAACTTATACACTTTAAGAATAACAGACACTGAGCCCTCAATCAGCAGTTCCCAACTTAGAAGGATGTAAGCTACCTGTTCTGCCACTACAGTGCAGACCACAAACCCTCTTAATGTAAAACAACTGGTCTGAAGCCCAAGTGTTTAAATTAAAAGGCTTAGAATGAGTTACACCAATAATAGAGTAATAAATACAATTGAGTACTTTTAAGATGACGCAAAAGCAAAATAAAGTAGGAAGAAACACAAGTACAATAAAAGGAGATTAATTTTTTTTCCCAGAAAAGTAGCAAAAGCAGTAGTAAATACAATTCTCATGCAGTGCAAGCTGGCATACTTGAATATGTAGCAATATTAGTCCACACACAGTTTGAAAAAATGTAATTAAATTAAAAAGGACTAAAAGCAAGTGAGAAAGGGTTTATTAGGTAGAATGCAGTAAAGAGATGGGCCTGGGGGAATGTCTTAGATCAAATCTACAGTGGGGCGGGCACTGCAAAAGCCACCAAATTTAAACTACAACCAAGAACTGGGGGGGGGGGGGGGACAGTTTCAACACAGATGTGAGGAATGTGCAAATTATAAAGCCAAAAAATATATACTGTTCTCTATATATTTGCAGAGCAGTAAGACAACAGATTTCATAGGTTCATAGATTAGTACTAGGCTGACTGCTCTTGCGAGCCATTTTAAGCCTAGCCAATTATCCCTTGTGAGACTCAAACCCTGCACCTTGTGTTTGTAAGGCAAACACCTTAACCATTAGGCCACCCTCCCACAAACCCTACAGATATCTATCAAACAATTTAGCTCTATAATACAGAATAATACAGAAAAATATACTCAGCTCTCTATATAGTTTTGTAAGGCTGTCTCTCAAACTAAGGTTCCTGTTTGAATGCAGATTGTTAATTACCATACAACACACGGGAAGGGTTAAAATGGGAAAATATGGGGAGGTTATGGGGGACTTGGAGAATGAAAAAAAAAAACAATTACAGAACACATCAGCCTGGCTTCAAGGCACAGAAGGTTGGAACCCTGATTGTGACCCATGTGTCTTGGTTTTAATTAGCAGTCTAGCACCAGAGGAAAAATGCAGGAAGATAGAGGAGCTAAGGGGCGCATCATGTATGCCTCTTGGGGTGAAAGGGTAGGGTTGTAGGTGCTTAGGGAGCAAAAAGAAAATGTTAAGTTTCTTATTGCAGACTTGGGAAATCACTTACTATATTTTAGGGCAACTCTCCTTGTAGAAGTGAGGTATGACACATGTGGCATGGCAAGCGTGGCCAGCTCACTGCACATAGGCAATCCCTGCTTAGATGAGCATGGAGGGAGGAGTAGGGCCATAACTAAAAATCCCTCAAACCATCCCTTGAGGGCTGCTTTAATGATGACATAATCGCACTACTAGTTGGGTGTTGGCATAATGGTTAAGGTGTTTACCTCACAGCATAAGGTAGAGGGTTTGATTCCCACCAGGGATATTAGCTTGGCCTAAAATGGCACACAGGGGCAGTTAGCCTAGCACTTACCTTATGAACCAGACTCTCGCCCTAGATGATGAGGGAATGGGTGGGTTGAGTGGCCCTAGAAGGGACTGATGACTGTCAGGAAGCTGGGACAAACAGTGAAAAAAAAAAAATGTAATGCATCAAGTGAAGAATGGAAAAAGAATAAAAACTTGCTGTACAGGAAGCAACAAATTCACGATCAGCATAGAAGATTTACACATGGATAAATTAACACCTAGAATATATTTAAAGAAAAGCTTTCTCTCTCTATAATAAATACATACATATATACATATATATGTGTGTGTGTGTGTGTGTGTACATTATATATATATATATATATATATATATATATATATATATATATATATATATATATATATATACACACACACACACACACACACACATATATTTTGATATAGTTATGCACAGACAAATGGATCCCTATGAGATGGGTGAATGATCAGAATACTGAATGTTACATGATCAAGCCGAAAAGCTCAAACCACACAAGATTAAACTGTGGAAACAGCATTATTGTCCGTTTCTGAAGGGGGCAGGCTCCACTGTACCTCCCACACTCAAGCTAATTATATATACGAACTCTGAGATCATACAGCAGTGGGGAAAGAGGTGATCCCTGCTGTGCCACAATCCTGCACAATACAAAGGTGATTTTGTTGTTTTTGCAAGTTGATCTTTCGTGGTTTATGCTTTTTACTTTGATATTCTGAGTGTTCACCCTAATGAAGGTGACCTATACTATACACAAACACATCTGTGTGTATATATATATATATATATATATATATATATATATATATATATATAAATATATATAAATATATATATATGCACATACCTGCCATTGATGAGGAAAGGAAAGGGGCATGTAGAGTTCATGTTTTCAGATGTAAACTGGGAGAAGAAAAAGGGACAAAGTCAGGAAAGAATAAGAAATAATCTCAAAGTTGAAAGAAGACAAAAGGTAATTTTTGCCTGCTGGGACCACAAAGAACAGGTTTATGAATGAAGAAGACACGAGGCAGAGATATGCAACTTTAATCTTGGTAAGGTGGGTCAAAATTTACACAGCATGACACTGGAGATATGCAAAGACTATCCATCTTTTCAAGGTTAAAGACTGTTGCTTGAATAAGATGTGCTGATGTCAGTATATACAACTGCTGCAGGCCTGGAAGAAGTGAAAAAATAAATTGTGTAATCTTAAGTTACTAGGGAAAAGGTACAGATACGTTACTTACATAGATCATACAATGCAGATAAAAAAGGGGCAGGAAGCAATATTCCACAAGGCAGGACTTGCTCATGTGATTGTGGGGCATACATTTAGATGGGGAAATAAAGTAAACCCTCCACTACTCCTTTTCTCAAATTGCAGTGTTACTCCTCTCATCGGTAATGCTAGAATTTTGCTCTTTTCATAAATGTTGATGTGAAAAAAAAGTTATGTACTCACCCAACGTTCCGTGTTTGTAGTCCATCTCGCCCTTCATTCTTACATATGGGTTAAGAGCCGATCCTCGGCTCTGACTTGGCCTTTTTGCAAGCTCAAAGTCCTCTATTTGGCTCGTGGCTAGGTAGGGATCCCATGGTGCACAAGTATAATCCGCAGATCTTGTTTGTTGCCAACTATAGAAAGAACAACAATAATAAAAGGTCTACACTTGTTAAGAAAAACATTTTTCTGTCTCCATATCCTTCCAGGAAGGGGGTAGAAGGGTGGGGTCGTAAGAATGAATGGCGAGATGGACTACAAACATGGAACGTTATGGTGAGTACATAACTTCTTTATGTTCTGTAGTCCTATCTCGCCTTCATTCTTACATATGGGACAGAGTCCCTAGCACCTTATTCTTGGGTGGCTCATGGAAAAATACTCCTGAGTACCATGGAACCAAAAGAGGCTGTACCCCTAGACGTTAGTACATCCAATCTGTAATGACTAATAAATGTGTGAGGGGTAGCCCATGTTGCTGCTGCACAAATATTATCAATCGGAACCCTGGCTTGAAAGGCTGCAGAAGTAGACTGAGATCTCATAGAATGAGCCTTAATTTTGAATGGTAAAGGCTTATCATCGGAAGAATAAATGTAGAATATACAACTGGAGATCCAATTCGAAAGGGTCACTTTGGAAACCGGGAGACCTAATCTGGAGTCGGAAAAGGAAACAAATAATTGGTCTGACTTCCTGAATTCTTTGGTCCGATGTAGACAGAACCGTAATTGTCTGTGAGCGTCCAACTGATGGAATCTGTATTCTGCTGCGTTGGAATGATTAAGGAAGAACACCGGAAGCTCTATAGTTTGGTTCAAGTTGTTATGATAGCACACCTTGGGAATAAAGGATGGATTAGTACAAAGAGATACTTTGTCTTTGTGAAAAATCAAATAAGGGGGCTTGACAGACAGTGCTTGTAACTCTGAAACTCGTCTAGCAGATGTGATTGCTACCAGAAATAAAGTCTTCCAAGACAGAATTTTCAAAGGAGACAAATGAGCTGGTTCAAAGGGTGGAGACATTAATTTGGATAGAATGAAGTTTAAATCCCATGAAGCTACCGGTTCCTAAAAAGGAGGTCTCAACAAAGTGGCACCTTTAAGGAAGGTCTTACACAATCTGTGTGACATCAGATTGGACTCATGTTGACCCACATGAAAATTTGATATTGCTGCCAACTGAACCCTAACAGTGGTAGCAGCAGAACCCTGGTGAAAAAGTTCAGACAAGAATTCCAATACCACCGGAATGGATGCAGTATAAGGGTCAACATTCCTTTCCTCAGCCCAGTTAGAAAACCTTCTCCATTTGCTGGTGTATAACTTATAGTGGAGGGTTTATGAGAAGATGTAAGAATGAGAGTCACAGAGGGTGAGAAATCATGAAGCCTGACTAGGGATGGAACTGGAGCAGCCAAGCTGTCCAACTGAGGGTGTGGAGGCTGGGGTGAAGAGAGCCCGAAAGTGCATCAATAGATCTGGCACTGGGTTCAGAGTCCAAGGGTCGTCTAGTAAGTGAAGCCCGAGGAAGGGGAACCAAACCTGACGAGGCCAGTAAGGAGTGATGTGGATCAATTTGCTTCCCAACAGTTTTGCTTTCTGAATCACCTTGGATATGAAAGGAAAAGGTGGGAAAGCATAAAGGAGACCCAGGGGCCAATCGTGAACAAGTGCGTCTCTCGGTGACTCCCCCGGAGGGGGGATAAGGGAGAAATAGCTGCTGCATTTGGAGTTGATCGGGCTGGCAAAAAGATCGCAGCAAGGCTGTTCCTATCTGCGTAAAATCTATTCCGCTACTCCCTGCTTCAGAGACCACTCGTGAGGCATCAAGATTGCCCGTCTGAGTATGTCTGCTATCACGTTGGTTGTCCCCGGGATGTGCATTGCCACTAGAAAGCACTGGGAAGATATCGCCCATTTTTCCAAACACGAACAGCCTCTCAACAGAGTGGTTATGATCTGGTTCTGCCTTGTTTGTTGAGATACCATAGTACCAACATGTCTGATTGTATTGCTATCATCCCAAGAGGAAGAAGGTCATGGAGTGCTTGCAACGCCAGGAGCACTGCCCTCATCTCTAGGACACTGATATGCAGGTGGGCCTCGTGATCTTGCCATGTGCTTTGGACAGTCCTGCCTAGATAATGCCCCCTCCACCCTATCTGTGAGGCATCCGTGGTCACAGTAGCAATGGGTTGGCAAGGAAGGAATGGAGTGCCTGTCGTTAGCTTGTTGGATTGAATCCACCATCGGAGGTCCTTCTTACAAGACTCTGTTAACAGTATGTGGTGGTACAGAGACAGTTGTTGGAAGAATCACTGGACGATAGAAGCCATTAAAGAATCCACGTGTGTAGTCTGGCTAGAGGCACTAGTAATATGGTGGAGGCCATGGTCCCCAGAAGTTTCAGCACTGTCTTTGCCTTGACTTTTCGAAGGGCGAGAAGATGGTGAATTTGTTGTACGAGATTGTGTGCTTTTTCTGCTGGAGCCAATATGGCTACTGAATCTATTTCAGCGCCTATAAAAGTCACAAATTGGGAGGGTGATAAGGCAGACTTTTCCCACTTTATAGTAATTCCCAACTGGGCACAAAGTTGGATAGTGGCATCTCTGGTTTGGAGAAGTAGATGCCTGGTGGAGGTGGTCAGGAGCCAGTCGTTGGATACGGAAACACTTAGAATCCTAGACGTCTCAGGTGAGCTGTCACTACTGCCATACACTTGGTGAACACCCTGGGGGCTGTGGTGAGACCAAAGGGCAGAGCACAAAACTGGTAGTGACTGGCTCCCAGCCAGAAGCGTAGATGGCACCTCGATGCTCTGTCCATTTTTATATGGTAGTACGCGTCTTGGAGGTCTGTTAAGCACATCCAAGTGTCTTTCCCTAATAGAGGGAGTATAGACTGCAGTGTCACCATCCGGAACTTGTCCTTCTTTACAGATTCATTTAGTTTGCTGAGGTCCAAGATGGGCCTCCAGTCCCCTGTATGTTTTGGCACTAAAGAGAATCTGGAGTAAGTTCCGAATCCTACTTGGTCTGCGGGGACAGTTTGGAGAACTCTGTTTGTGAGCAACTTGTTCAATTCTACAGTTGCTAGATTCCTGTGAATAGTGGAACATCTGGGATCCTCTTGGGAACATGAGGTGGAAGAGAAAAGGGTATGGAGTAACCTCTGGTGATAATTATTTGTACCCATTTGTCTCGGGTGATACTTAGCCAGACTTCCGGATACAAAGAAATGTGACCCCCGACTGGCTCCAGAGAAGCACAGTCAGGCCCCACATCAGGAGCACTGATGGGGCTGACCTTGAAAAGAATCGTGGCCTCCCTGGTTTTGCGGCCCGCCCCTGCCTCTAGGGTGACATCTACCATTTGCTCTTCCTCCTCTGAAGGAGGAGTCACCCTGTGCATCCTAGAAAAACCTCTGGGACTTCTTGATCCACATTTTACCACCTCTCCAACCCTTGGGATATGGTCTAGAGGGGGCGGTAAAATGTACTTCCATGGCAGAGAGTGTTTTCCCTTCTTGCTCGCACCTAGTGAGTGTGTCTTTTACCTTGGGTCCAAACAAGGAAGAACCGTCAAAGGGGGTGTTGGTAAACGTAGACTTGAATGGCTCTGCAAAATTACACAAGCTCATCCAGGAGTGCCTCCTAAAGGAAACTCCAGAACCCGCTGCCCTGCTCACTCCATCGGCTGCATAAGAAATGAGCCTCATGGACGAGTTAACGATGGAATTCAAGGTGGACAATTGAGCAGACACCTTATCATGGGCTACTTCAGTAGATGTAACTTGTAGAGTCTCTCCTAATTCCTTAAAGAGATCTCTCTGAAGCCTTATAAAGTGTGTTAGGCAGTTCAGCGATCTGAGAGAGAATGCCGCTGATGAAAAGATATGCTTCCTGTACCTGTCCATCGTTCGAGACTCCTTGGTTGGCGGATGGACAGATGAAGACATCTCCGCTAATTTCTTCTTAGTGGCCATCGCCACCACCATGGCATCTATGGGAACACTCTTGGATAAAAATTCCTTCTCCTTGGGGGCTGACAAAAATGTATTAGGTCTCCTGGGGACTGGCTCCATGGCATCAGGAGTCCCCCACACCTTTCAACTAACAAGCTGTAACAGTTTTGTCATACGGTGGAGACACCCAAGAGGTTGAAGGTTGAGACCCGAAAGCCTTCAGGTACACCGACTCCTCATCAGAAGGGGTAACAGTGGGCCAGTCGTACCTCTGCTTAAGGATCTCTAAGATGTCCACAAAGGAGACATCAACAGAGGACGACTTGGAAGACGACTTGGGGGACCCTTCTGACATCTCGAGGTCGGTGTCGGAGGTAAGAGACTCATCCTGGGAGTCTACATGCTTCCTCTTGCATGTCCTCTTCCGAGAGGGCTCCTCGAAAGAATATCCCGGGGAGGTCTCGGAAGAGTGGGGGCCACCAGCCGGAGGGTCCTGAGGCTGCAGGTCTCTACTGTCCAGAAAGGGAGTAGGTGCTGAGATGGAAGTTGGTGCCCGAGGGGGAAGAGTGTCAGTACCCCTGGGTGGAGCTGATGGTCGGGCAGCACACTCCTCATCATCTCGAAGGCCGACCTCTACGGCTCTGTAGACCTCCCCGGCTCCGAGGAGACAGAGGATGCCATCGGCTCAGAGATAGATGTAGGGTCCGAGCTCACCCTGGCCGACGCACCAAGAGGGAGACTCGGAACCGAAGAGGTCCGGTTCCAAGCGTCCTTGCCGGGGCTGACTGGGGAACTTCGGCTCCTAGACACCACGGATGGCACCGAAGGTGTCGGAGCAGAACTCGGCTCCGAGACAGCCTCGGGGGGGGGGGGAGCTGGAACCAAGGGTTCCACAACCAGCGGCACCGAGCACTCTGGCTCCGAAAGCATTGCACGGCTCGGAGGAGGAAAGTACAGTTGCATACACTTACCATAAATGTAAATGTTAGAGTGTATTCACTGTTGCAGTCATTACATTTGGGTTATCTGCCTGCAGGTAGCCCTCAGCCGGCTTGAATATCAAAGTCTTGGATTCCTGCGTCGGATGCTGTCTCATCTTCCATGACATCAGGTCGTCAGGGGTATAAAACATGCAACCGACGCCATTACATCAGTTTTTCTTGCCCCAGATGTCAGGTGCCCCCATAATGGGAAGCAATTATATGTTATGTTACACCTCCAACAAAAAGCAAATACACCAGAAAGCTCAAATGCACCAAACAAGGAGGAGAGGTAGAGCCAAGAAAAGTCAGGGGGCTGGAGGGAGGGTAAGCAGGACTGCAACAGTGAATACACTCTAACATCTACATTTATGGTAAGTGTACACAACTGTACTATGTTCTTCATGTTTCACTGTTGCAGTCATTACATTTGGGTAAATTCCCAAAGCTAAGGAAGGGAGGAGGAAGTTAGAGAGCATTAAGACCAGCTATTAGGCCCTGCAAAACCAGCTCTGGATTTAGAAAAAATAGGCATGTGGTAATGCTTGGTGAAGGTATGAACAGAGCTCCAGGTAGCAGCTTCTAGGATGTCCCTGGTAGGGACTTCTCTGAAAAAGTAGCAGCTTCTAGGATGTCCCTGGTAGGGACCCCTCTGAAAAAGGCTGTAGAGGTAGATGCAGCCCTGGTGGAATGTGATCTTATCTCCTGTGGGGTAGGTTTTCCATGGTGCTTATAGCAGAAATTAATGCAATGTGCTATCCATTTAGAAATAGTTTGCTTTAAAATGGCCTTCCACTCTGCCCCTGCAGCAAAGCCAACAAGCAGCTGTTCAGATTTACTGAGAGGCTTAGTCCTGTCCAAATAAAATCTAAGTTGTGCACGTCCAAAGAGTGCAGAATTCGTTCTCCTTTGTTTTGTGGATTAGGAAAAAAGGTAGGAAAATGAATGGACTGATTTAGGGCCATACTAGACACCACCTTGGGCATAAAGAAAGGATTGGTCCTGAGGGAACCCTGTCTGCATGGAAGATAATGAAAGGCTCCACTGCCATGAGGGCCTGTAGTTCAGACACTCTACTTGCTGAAGTGATGGCTAGAAGGAAGGCTGTTTTCCAAGAAAGGAATTTCAACTCTGCAGTTGTAGCTGGTTCAAATGGAGGGAAAGTGAGCTTTTCCAATACAAAGTTAAGATCCCAGGCTGGAGTAGGGGCTCGCCTGGGGGGGGGGGGGGGGCTCTTAAATTTTTAGCTCCTCTGAGGAATTGCTTTAACAGTGGGTGAGAGAAGAGAGGTGGTTCAGTATTATAATGTTCTGAAATGGCAGAGGCATGAATTTTGATAGACGAGAAGGATAGGCCCTTGTGGAGCATTTCTGTTAAGTACTGAAGGATATGAGGTAAGCTGGGCACCGTAGTGCCCATCCCGAGACTGGCTCCAGGAACAGTATCTTTTTCACTTTTCAGCATAGGGTTTTCTAGTACCAGGTGTCCTTGCTTCCAGAATGACATCTAGCACCTGCTTACTGAGGGATGCTATTGGAGAGCTCAGGGAATTAGCCAGGCTGCAAGGTTGAGTGTTTGAAGCTGAAGGTGCAGAATCTGGCCTGTCTGCTGGGACAGGAGGGAAGGTGTCTGAGGTAGGTGCCATGGATCCAGCAGTATCATACTGCGCAAGAGAGGGTACCCAGTGCTGGTGAGGCCAGTCTGGTGCAATCAGTATTGTCCTTGGTTTGTCCTGTTTGATCTCTAGCAGAAACCTTCGGTAGGAGAGGCAGAGGGGGAAAGGCATAAACTGAGTGGCTTTCCCAGGTAAAGGACAGGGCATCCACTTTCCAAGTTTGACTGTGGGGAGTACTTGTGCAGAATTTGCTCAATTGGTAGTTTTGAAGGGAAGCAAACAGGTCCATCTCTGGAGTCCCCCATTTTTTTCCTCAAGAGGTTGAATATTTTTGGTTCCAGTTTCCATTCGTGTGGGTCCATGAGATTTCTGCTTAGGTCGTCTGCCAGTGAATTTAGCTTGCATGGCAGGAATTGAGCTTGTAGATGCACTTAGTAGCTCAGGGCTGTGTTCCACAGAGCCATGGCTAGTCTGCAGAGAGGGTATGAGTGGATTCATCCCTGCTTGTTTATGTACCACATATAACTGTGGTGCTGTCTGTCTTTACCAATAATTGTCCTGGAAGGATATGGTCTTTGAAGGCTGTCAGGGAATTCTATACAGCTAACATTTCTTTTTGGATGATATGCAGGTGGATCTGACCCAGGTTCCATTTCCCCTGAATGCACTGCCCTGCCAAGTGAGCCCCCCATGCACAGTCTAATGCGTCTGTAGTCAGGGTTTTGGCGGCAGGGGGTAGACTGAAAGGGAGCCCCTTGTTTAGGTGGCAGGCCTCTGCCCACCAAAGGAATTCTGGTCATTATACAAAGAATGATAGGAATCATTGTCTCCAGGTCCTGAGAATGTTGACACCATAGGCTTTTTAGATACCATTGTAGTTTCCTCATATGCAGGCTTGCATATGGAATTAGTAGAATGCAAGAGGCCATGAACCCCAGGGCTTGCAGGATTTTTCTTGCAGATAGCTGGGTTTTTGTGGCCAGTAGTCTGAAGTAGGCTGTCAAATAAACTTGTTTCTCTGTCGTGAGGTAAGCCATCTGGGAAGTTGTGTTCAAGCTTGCTCCCAGGAATACAATTTGTTGGCAGGGTACTAGATGAGCTTTCTTTTCGTTTATGGTGTACCTCAGCGAGGTTAGAAGTTTCTTTAAAAATGCTAGATGTTTTAATAGCATATCCTGGCTTTCTGCCTGAATTAGACAATCATCCAGGTATGGGTATATTTGAATATTTCTCTGCCTGCACAAAATGCAATGGCTGTAGCTAGATACTTTGTGAATACCCTGGGTGCAGTAGATAAACCAAAGGGAAGTGCAGAGAACTGATAGTGCATGGAGCCTGCTCTTAGGTATTTCCTGCAAGATTCCCTTATTGGTATGTGCAGGTAAGCTTCCTTTAAGTCTAAGGTTGCCAAGCAGGCATCTTTGCCTAGGATAGGAAGCAGCTGTTCAAGTGTTAGCATTTTTAATTTTGGGATTACCAAAAAGAGGTTTAGAATAGAGAGGTCCAGGATAGGGCGCCAGGAGCTGTCTCTTCTGGGTACCAAGAAGAGCCTTGAGTAAAAACCTTGTTCTCTTTCTTCTGCTGTGACAGGCTGAATAGCCCTGATTCTTCTGCTGTGATAGGCTGAATAGCCCTGATACTTCGAAGAGAGAGAACCTGCTGTTGAGCCTCTGCCCACTGATTTGGGGGTAGGTCTGGCCAACCGTTTGGGGTTGGTAAGGTGTGGAAGTGGAATCTGTATCCTTGAAAGACTATAGTCAAAACCCATTTGCCCTGGGTAATGAGTTCCCAGTTTTTTGCATGCAGGGCAATCTTTCCCCCAAGGGAGCAGGCAGTAGAGCAGGGCTTGGAAGGTTTAAGGTTAAGTCATTGTGCCATTTTTCCATAGGGGGTGTCTTACTACTTCCAGCTTTGGAAGTGGAAGCCCCCCACTGTTTAGGCCTGTGTGTGCCTTGAGGCTGTAGACTAGGTGGTCTGCTGTTCCTGGGTTTGGACTGGGAAGTACTGGAAGAGGCTGGAAAGGACCAATTCTTAGAAGGCCAATGCCTACAAAATCTGGGAGGCTGTACTTGTAGGAAATCTTTATCAGTTTGCATATATTTAGCTTTTTCCTCCATCTTTTTAAGTACTACTTCTGCTTTGTTGACAAACAGGCAGTCTTGGTTTAAGGGAGCATCCAGTAATTTAGCTTTAACATGGTCTGGCAAGATTTGCTCCTTAAGCCAAGCATGCCTTCTAAGTACAGACCCAATGACAGCAGCCCTGCAAGATGCTTCTAAAGAGTCAAAACCACATTGCAAAGTATGTTTACCAACTTGTTCTGCAGAATGCATTAAATCCTGTAATTATGTTCAGCACAGTCAGGAATCAACATCATTTTCTGTTTAAGTAGTCCCATAATATGCTGCTGATACATATGAAACTGGCAGTTTAAGGCCCTAACGGCCAAAGTAGCAGAAGTGTATACCTTCTTACCCCATCTGTCCAAGGCCCTGGAATCTCTATCAGAGGGGGTAGGGTTTTTGGCAGTAGTAGCCTTAATGCCTTTAGGTCCTTGAGAAATGGTCTCTGGGTCCACAGTAGGATTCTTGAAGAGGAACTTGTGAGAGTCGGGTATTCTGTAGTACCTGTCAGGTTTTCTGGGAGCTGGAGGTAAGGTGTCTGGGGCCAGGCTAGATTCCAAAAAGGCATGGCCTGTGTTGAGGGAGGAGTAAGAATTCCCTATTCTTCTTTTTGGAGTCCGAGTAATCCTGGCTTCACCAGCGGAAATGCTCCCTAAGAGTGTGCAAAGTTTCACCAAAAGAAAAATCTTCTGGAGGGAAAGCAGAGGGAATGGAATCCTCTGCATCAGAATCCTCATAGGTAGATAAGGGCAAATCCTGGTTGTTGTTTTTCTTTCGGCTTTTCATGGTTATGGGTCGCAACAGTGGAACTCCAGTCCGCTAATGACTGGCAGTCGATTTTTACGGTGCCAAGGTGACAGCCCGATGCCCAACCTTCAACGAAGGCACGCCCATTCACGCATGTCTTTCGAACGCCACTCGACCACAGGGAGAACATGCAGACTCCACACAGAAGGCGCTCCAGTCGAGAATTGAATGGGAGAACCTCTTGCTGTGAGGCAACAACGCTACCGCTGCACCAGGGCAAATCCTGGTAATCATAAGAAACAGAAATTTCAGAATCCTGATCAGAAGAATCAGAAGGAAAATCAGTTCTAGAGCTCTTTGAGGGGGGAAGGCTGGCTTCCCCAAGTAATAAGGTCTTCAGCCATTCTTATCATTTGTTTTTTAGGCATATGGGCCTGACCATGCGGTTTGGACATTAGTTTTCTAGGCGTTGGTCGAGTTTTAGGCCTTGAAGAAGATGGTGTCGGTTTGAAATGCAAGTCTGTAGGCCTGAATACACCCTCAGAAGCTGGTGCCTGCACAGAGCACTGGACCCATCCAAGGTAGAGACATCCGCAGGTTCCATAGTCGAAGAAGCATCTCGCAGCATACCGGACTCCGAATGGGTCTCAGCAGAGGCCTGCGAATCTTAAGTAGCGGGTATCAGGGGCTGTGAAAGCACCTCACTGAGTACCGGCGAACTGGCGACTAGCTTAGCGGAAGAGTCGTTGGCAGTTTTGGACCTATGTGGTCTGTCTCTGTCTTTATCTTTATGTTTTTTTGGAATATCAGTAGTCAGATGGCTTACCGACAACATTTCTGGATAGTTAAACCTAGAACCAAAATAATTTTCTTCAAAAATAGACCAGTGACGAATAGTTCGGGGGTTGAATAAAGCACAAAACTGGCAGCGAGGGACGTCGTGGTCTGGGCCTAAGCAAGGAATGCAGTACGAATTAAAATCTTTATGAGGTATTTGCTTTCCACAGGTAAGACAACTGTTAACTTTTACTGACATCGGTTAAAGAACAAGAAAAAGGATCATCAACGGGGTACTTAGTTTTTTTGAAGACTTCGGTTCTGAAACTCGAAAACGAAAATTTCAGGAGTCGGACGACCGGCACTTGCAAACTCCTTCTGCTTTGGGCACCGCGCGGCAAGAAAGACTGATTTAATGGCGTCAGCTGTATGTTTTATACCCCTGACAACTTGACGTCATGGAAGAGGAGACAGCATCTGACTCAGGAATCCAAGACTTCGATATTCAGGCCGGCTGAGGGCTACCTGCAGACAGATAACCCAAATGTAATGACTGCAACAGTGAAACGTGAAGAACATCCACAGATGGGGAAATGGACTCAAGTGGATCCGGAACCGACTGGGTCGGAGCCAACAGCATTTTGGGTACGGCAGATGACTTCAGGAGTCTCAGCACTACTCTCTCCACATCTTCTTCTGATAGGCTCCTGGAAGATCTGGAAGACAATGTGGGAGATCTAGACCTCTGTATGATAGGGGACCTTAACGTTGGGGAGACTGGCAAGGAATCTCTAGACTGGCTCCGATGTCTGCTATCAGTGGTCGGCTCCGAACTGCCTGTGGCTGACACTGTAGCCATAGTAGCTATGCCCTCGATCGGTTCCAAAATCAGTGGGGCCGAGGAGGGAGAAGACTTGTCTGGTTTCCACATTTTGGGAGGTGGTTCCGAGGCACTAGATGGCACCTGGGAATGTCTCTTGGAAGGTTTAGCCTTTTCTTTCTTAGATCCGTGCGATTTAGAAGAGGAAGACGAACTGGCCAAGTCTTCCTCAAAGAAAGGCTTAAGGAGACCTTTTAATATTAGTTTATTCTTCCTTTCCTGTAAAACCCTGGCACTGAAAGAATGACAAAACAAGCATGTTTCTTGTAAATGGATGGCTCCGAGGCAATACACACAGTTACTGTGACCATCAGTAATAGACACCTTCTGCAAGCATTTGACACATTTCTTAAACCCCGAGGATTTAAGATCTTTTGCCTCCTTAGACAAAGCACTGAAGAACTGACACAAGCCAAACACCCAGAGAGAACTAGGTCCTCTAACTCAAATGGGCCTAGCCCTGGGTAGAAAAAGAAAGGAAGAAACCTAGGTCTTCTAATTCAAGCGGACCTAGAAAGGAGGATAGAAATGTCTTTATTGCAAAATTGCAAATAAACTGACACACACACACACACACACACACACACACACACACACAAGGTAGAGGCCTCTGTACAAAACTATAGAACTAAAAAATGAACCAGCACAATGGGGAAAAGTGCTAAAATATCATTTATGTGTGGAAAAGTTTATTCCATATAATCCTGTTGTTGCAAACCGGTTTCGGCTATCTTTAGCCTTCTTCAGTGCATACAGAGAAAATAGTGTGTTAACAGCACATCCTGGTCAATGTTTATATACCAATTGATTTAAAGGTGTATATACACCAAAAAACTTTTCACAATTGTTAAGAATTAATCATAGAACTCTAAGCTTGTCTTGGTTTTCTAAAATAATACCATCAAACTCAACTTGAATAATTATCTAATTGTAAGCATGTATTACAAAAGATGCATGAAACAAGAAGCTGACAAAGATTATTCCATTTCACTTAAACCAGGTTTGAACAAAGCCCCTAACCTGGTAATCCATGAGGATTCCATATCATTTAATTTATCATGCCAGCCTGCTTTAGAGTTTCTATGCAAACCAATTTTATCAATAATCACAAATTTAAACTGTGCCGTTTGATGAGTTATAGTATGTTTGTATAAAGCATTGGAAATTTTTTCATTTCTAATGGCACTGAGATTTTCACTTATCCTGTGTCTCAGCGGTCTTGATGTTTGGCCCACATAGGAGGAGGAACATGTACAAGTGGCCAGATAGATCACCCAATCCGTACTGCAATTGCCAAAAATTCTAATCTGGTATACCTTAGGGGTATTACTACTAGAAAATTCCTTGGTCTTGGAAATGTGGATCTTTTTTTCGATATTTCACTGTTTGGGATTAAATCAGGAACTTTCTTGTTTGACATTGGATATTTACTTTTTGGAAAATTACTGGTGCTTGCTTTTCGGTTTACCTCAACAGGCCTATTTTCGAGAAAGCCAATTTCAACTCGTGGGGTTGGATATAACATCTCTTGTTTGATGCAGTTTACGTGAAACGATATAACTGTAAGCAACGATTGAATATAAGCAGTTCAACAGGTACTGTTGATGGTGGTTCAATATTTTGGGGTCTTCCAGTACAATTATGGTTAAGATACACTAACTGTGATGATCAACATATAATGGTGGCTTGTTTATAATTAGTGCCGCTTTGGGGATCCTCAAGACATACTTTTTTCTCCATTATCTAACTATTTTGGAAGCAGTCGCATTTGGTCTACCATTTTGAGCACCATTTAAAAAGTTAAATTGAACTAAGAACTTTCATTTCGGTCATACAAAGAATACAGCTTTTGGGCGCCAATACAAGAACGAACTGAACCAGGAACTTTTTGTTTTTGGCTTATGGTTCACCCTGGTGGAAGTATTGCTATCTCGATGGTGTGGATATATGATTTCTTGGGACTGTTGCTAAACCTTTTTCATAATATTTATCATGACATTTTGATATAATAATATAGCTGTGAGTAACCCTCAGGTTATGTTTGAGGCTCTACTTAGTGAGGTTGAGCTTAAGAGATCTAATGGCTATTTTAAGCCTCTCCTAAACTGTGAGAAGGGAGTAGGAACAACCGAACAGGCTCTTGTCAATGAAAAAGAGATGAGTAATCCAGGTACAACAGTTGAGTTAACTACTGTAAAAGGCTTGACCATCTCCCCTTTGAGTTTTATCACCACTTTCAACAGTAATTCTAATCAGATTTTGAGGATTATACAGAAAAATTGGTTTTTCATTGAAAGTAATCCACTATAATAGGTACTAGACCTCATGTTGTTTATAAAAGGGGAATGAATATAAAAGAACTGTTACAGAGGAATACTTACTCACATCTTCATCCCTATAATAGACTTAAAGGGACTTTTTCTTGTGGAATGTGTAACTGGTGTAACGTAATTCGTGTTGGTTCCACTTTTTCTATTAGGGATAGAAAATTTGATATCAAATTTAAAATCAACTGTGAAACAAAGTCTATTGTGTACATTGCTTTCTGTGTGTGTTGCCCTGCGTTTTATGTCGGAAAAACCGACAGAAAATTTAAGGAGCGTGTTTACCAACATTGTTACGCCATCAAAAAAGGTAAAACTGAAAACGCATTGGCTAAGCACGTTACATGTAACCCAGGGCATAGTTTCACATTCATGGGCATTGATCATGTACCAGTATCTATTAGAGGTGGCCCTACTTCACTGGTTCTTGAAAACCGTGAATTGGAATGGCAGTTGAAACTTGATGCCTTTAACAACCCGGGCTTAAATGAGAATTGCAATATTGCACCTGTTCTTAAACTTAAGGCATTTCTGAGATGATGCTTACATTGGGAACATTTTGTTCAGTTCTTGTTTGCCCTTACCCACCAGTTGGTTTATTTATCTTAACTCTATTACAAAATAACAAATAGTTACTTTTATATTTTTAAAATTTATGTTTTTACTATTAATTCTCTCGATCTAATTATCCACTGGATTTGAGGTGCTTAGGCAACGTTCATTAACATTATTTTTACATTTATTAAAAACCTCTTTATCTAATTCTACGTTTCTACTTAAAAATTTTTTAAATATTTTCTGTGTATATAAACCATGTTATTGTTAACTGATGAGTTACTCAACTATGTACTTCTGTTTCTTTTACTTGGTATTGCCCTTTTAAGTGTACTGTTCTATTTTAATTAAAAGGAAGTGATGTAATGTACCAACTGCTACTTAGGTTCAAAAAGGTTTTGGCGCCCTTTTTGTACTTCTCTGATGAAGCTTCTCTCTTTTGGAGTAGCGAAAACGCTTGTTGTCTTTCCACAATAAATTTGCGTTAAGGAATATTACTTTGTGCTTTGGGCTTTGCTTTGAACAGGACCTCTTGTTGTGCCAGTTTGTTTGCTCGTTTTCAGGTTTTCAACAGTTTATGACATTTTGATATAATAATATAGCTGTGAGTTATGACTGAACAATAAGGAGATATATATATATATATGAAACTCATAATATATATGTAACACAAGCTCACACTATTCACACAGTTTTTGGTTTTTTTCCATTGGAATTTTGGACTTCTCCTTTATCAAAAGAGAGTTTGATCTAGGGTCTAACAACAAATTAGATTTAATCAAGGCTTCAGTATTTTGGCACCTTGGTATTTTTCTTAATAGGAAGACTTGGGCTAGCTATTTTTATATGCTTCAATTTGAACTATATAAGCATTCCGATTAATGTGTTAATTTTGGGCAGGACTTCTGACACAATCTTGACATTTTCGTATGTATATATATTTATATTCAACAAACTATTTAACTATTCTTGACCAAATCACATATGTAAAACTGTTTCTAGATTTTATATCCTGGTTTATAATATCTATAATTAGACCACACTGTGTACAACAGGGCCCACTTATCGTTTTTATATAAAAAAGGTTCTTGTTTCTAGTCACAAATAGTCATTTGATCTAAATACTATCAGGACTGACATAATTGAAAAATACTAAAAATTAGGCAAGTTCTAATCAGACTTATCTTTTAAGATATAAGATACTGGTTGAAACGTAGGTTGACCAGGTGTCTTTTCACAAAGGTTGGTTGAGATGAAGGTCTGCCAATAGCATTATATAAGTGACATCTAAAGATATATATAGGAAATTAATCTAAAGTATAGTAGTTGAGACGAAAGTAGACTACTTATAATACAATGTTGTTAAAAGTAAGAATTTATAATTCTGTTTTTTCAATCCTGGTTTTGAGCAAGATCATAGATAGGTGGACCTTTTTTGTTACACTTCACAAATTTAATAAGAAGTACAGGTTATAACCTGTTAACATATGTGGTTTGTTCTTTCATGATAGTCGACTTTCCAATAGTTGGCAAGTCACATATACAATAATACCTGTTATATACATATACATATATTTTTGTCCATTTTGTGCCAGACTTACTTGTAGAAATGAAAAGTGCTGTGGATTTAAAAGGCATCTTACAAGGTTTATCAGCAGATAAAGACAATTTGGAAGCTTTTGGCCTCAATTTAGTTGGTCCTAGTGATTCTCATATGAATAATGGAGATGCTAAATATTGCTGTGGTATACTTTTTCAAAAGATAACCAGAAATATGAAAACACTAAGAGCCAACATCTGGCACTTAAGCGATTTAAGGCATACAAATTGAAAAATATCACACCCCGGGGACTAAGGATTCGTATCCAACCCCTAGTGAGTCTGACTGATTCCCAACTTTCTAAAAGATTGGGCAGATGCCCAACACCAAGCTTCCATGCTATTTGTTGATACTTTGATTTCTTATTATGAGCGTATAATTGAATCACAGATTGGTGAGATCCACAGCAATTGCCTTGAAGCTAATATCTTTGAGTCAGAAGAGTTTTACAAAGGTTATCTAGCAAACTTGGCTAAAGATCTAGCAATACTTGAACAACAATTAATCAAAAAGAAAACATATAAATTTCAACGTGACATTACTGATTACGAAAAGGGTAAACCATTTGTCACACAGAAAAATGTTAGGTTTTTCGAACAACAAAACTAGTAGGAGGAGAAAAAGACCTAGGTCTATTCTAAGAAAGAACAACCAAACTACAAGTGGCACTTCTGAAGATGGAACATCTTCAGCCACAGACTATGACTGCCCTTCCAACCAGGCATCCCCAATGGCTAAGAGAAGACCATCAGATCCTTTAGACCCAGGACACGTAGAGGTGGCAGAAAACACAAACACAGAGGTTACAATTGCTACTACAGAAAATTGTGAGCTAACAAATAATGTGCACAATATATCATCTTTTGAACCGTCATCTGTTCACAATAAATTGTTAAACAAGGGTCTAAACTTTGTACCGACTTCCTTTGTTCCTGAACATACATTGGTTAATGATATTAATGATTTTTGCAGGTTGATTAACCTTAAAATATTTTTTTCAGATGGTGACAACTCTCAAAGATCCACTGGGTTTAAATTTGGGAAGTCTGATTTTCAACCACCAATGGACAAACATATAGCCATATTCAAACAATGTGTCATCAAAGATCTACATTTTTCTCTAGACTACCAACCTGCTAAACATAATTTAACCTTGGAGGAACAGCAAGCACTACAGGAACTTTGTTCCAATCATGATATAGTGATTACACCAGCTGATAAGGGAGGGGGCATTGTAATTATGGATTACTCCATGTACCAAGCTGAAGCCCACAAACAATTGTCTGATGCCCGGTTTTACATCAACATGGTTCTTGATCCAACACCTAATTTCAAAACACATATTGATTCTTTTCTGGATTTAGCTACCGAGGAGGGGATTATTAATAAACAAACATGCAAACAACTAAAAGTTGTTGAACCAATTGCTCAATATCTATACTTAATTCCCAAGATTCACAAACATCCTACTAATCCCCCTGGCAGGCCGATTGTTTCTGGGAGAGGTTCACTTACTGAACCATTATCGGCCTTCCTTACATATTATCTTAAACCTCTATTACCAATGATAAGATCGAGGTTACAAGATACTACAGAATTTCTAAACATAATTCAGGATGCACAACTGGAATCAGACTGGTGGCTATGCACATTGGATGTCTCTTCCCTCTATACTAGCATCCCACATGATGCAGGCATATCAGCCATTTCCTATTGGTTAGACAGATCTCAATTGTACACCACTGGTTTTAATAATTTCCTCATCAAACTAACAGAATATGTGTTAACCAAAAATATTTTCTATTTTGAGGGACAGGCTTATTGGCAAGTCAGGGGTACTGCTATGGGAGCATCTTTTGCTCCCATATATGCAGACTTATTTATGGGATTTTTTGAACAGCATTTTATATATGACTCTTGTAACAATCACTATATGGAACATTTAGACATTTGGAGACGGTACTTGGATGACTGTTGGATGGTGTGGTGGGGTGATAATATACGGGTACAGGATTTTGTTAAATATCTGAATAATAATACATGGGACATTCAGTTCACTTTAAATCAACAATATGAAGAAATTGTATTTTTGGACGTGATAGTTTCCCGCCAAGCTGATCTCACTTTGGCAACTAAGGTACATAGAAAATTTCCCCAATACAATACACTCTTACATGCATCTAGCTATCATCCCCACCACATCATCAACAACATCCCTAAATCCCAGTTTTTACGGATGAAACGGATTTGTTTGTCCGAAGAAAACCACTCTGAATGTGTACGGGATTTGTCCAGTAGATTCATAAGTCGAGGATACAAGACAGATCATATTAATCAAACTATCAACCAGATCAAAGATGTACCCAGATCTACATTATTACAATACAAACACTCACAAGATGATAACAGACCCACCATATCTCAGCCCATCAGATTTGTCACCACATTTGGCAGCAACACACCTTCTTTCAGAGACATCATTAACAATCATTGGGACATTTTGAAGGCCCAGGCACACTTGAATGAAATATTACCTGACAAATGTGCTTTTTCATATTGTAGGGGCAGAACCATCCAATCTCACTTCACACACTTTAAAAGATATAAGCCATCTACATCCATTCAAACTACCCTATTTGGTGACCCTCTGGTAGGATGTTTTCCCTGCAATCACTGCAGCGCTTGCAGACACATTTCCAAGACCAAGGAATTTTCTAGTAGTAATACCTCTAAGGTATACCAGATTAGAATTTTTGGCAATTGGGTGATCTATCTGGCCACTTGTACATGTTCCTCCTTCTATGTGGGCCAAACATCAAGACCACTGAGACACAGGATAAGTGAACATCTCAGTGCCATTAGAAATGAAAAAATTTCCAATGCTTTATACAAACATACTATAACTCATCAAACGGCACAGTTTAAATTTGTGATTATTGATAAAATTGGTTTGCATAGAAACTCTAAAGCAGGCTGGCATGATAAATTAAATGATATGGAATCCTCATGGATTACCAGGTTAGGGGCTTTGTTCAAACCTGGTTTAAATGAAATGGAATAATCTTTGTCAGCTTCTTGTTTCATGCATCTTTTGTAATACATGCTTACAATTAGATTATAATAATATTATCACATTGATATTATAATTATATTCAAGTTAAGTTTGATGGTATTATTTTTGAAGACCAAGACAAGCTTAGAGTTCTATGATTAATTCCTAACAAATGTGAAAAGTTTTTTGGTGTATATACACCTTTAAATCAATTGGTATATAAACATTGACCAGGATGTGCCATTAACACATTATTTTCTCTGTATGCACTGAAGAAGGCTAAAGATAGCCAAAACCGGTTTGAAACAACAGGATTATATGGAATAAACTTTGCCAAGAATAAATGATATTTTAGCATTTTTCCCCATTTTGCTGGTTCGTTTTTTGGTTCTACAGTCATTTTGGTTTGAACCGTGCACTCAGTCTTTTGTGCGTGGAACTTGGTTTCGTCCGGATTTCTCCTCTGTACAAAACTATGCCTTAGAATCGAGAAGGGTTGGAAAATCAGGAACCCTTGTCAGCTAAGGTGAAAATCTGACAAATAACTCGGCGGATTACTCAAAAATATCTAACTAAGCTAAGAACACTTGCACACTAAGAAACAATAAATAGCTAAGCTAATAACACATACTAAATAACAGTGCACACAGAAAATTAAATTGAGCGCAAAGTGCTCCTTAAGCACTAATTATCAAACTGATAAACCACCAATTGTCAAAACTAGACTAGCACAGTAAATAACAACTAGGGGCAAAAACGCCTGGTAAATGAAACTGAACTGGCACACAGGATACCAAGGAGAACAACAAGGCCAACGGCCAACCAGTTCTCAACAATAATTCACTAAATAGAGGAAAAAGGTACTGCAGTTGACTAAACTACTCTAACAATAGAAAACAACACTAGCAAAGTCTATATAATTGGAAGGTTAAGCTGTAAATAGCAAAAAGTAGCAAAATGTGTTAAATTTAGCCACGATCAAGAAGAAGCACATCTGAACTTGTCGACATGGCAAACGAGATCTGGGGATTATACTGATGCACCATGGGATACCTACCTAGCCACGAGCCAACTAGAAGACTTTGAGCTTGCAAAAAGGCCGAGTCAGAGCCAAGGACTGGCTCCGAACCCATATGTAAGAATTCAGGCGAGATAGGACTACAGAGCACTGAACCCTTAACCTCTTCTTTTCTTTAACCTTGATTACACACAGTTTAACTTTGCAATTCCCCTCCCTGCACTCACTATTAAACTCAAGTCTCTAGATTATTTTGAATCACTGTCAGTGTTTCTCTTCTTGTACTCCTGTCCCAGTCTTCTATAACTGCCTTACCCTTACTATTGCAGTCTTCACTGCAATTCCCCTTTTTTGAAATTTTTATTTTTTGACAACTGTGCCCTAACACATACAAACACACACACACACCTAGATTATTAATCACTATACTTCAAATATGGGTTGTGCTCTCAAAGTGCCTGTTATAATCTAAGTTTTTTTTCTCACTAAATATGTTATTGGAGTTTTTCTCCCTGGGTCTTACATGACCTAGTCCAACCTTCACAGTAACTAAATATGAATAAAAAAGGGAAAGGGTAAAAAAGGATGGTAAAATGGAATTTGAGTAAGGCTCATTCAGAATAGTTTCAATGAAAACAAAAGTACAGTTGTGTACACTTTCCATAAATATAGATGTTCGAGTGTATTCACTGTTGCAGTCATCACATTTGGGTTATCTGCTTGCAGGTAGCCCTCAGCCGGCCTGAATACCAGAGCCTTGGATTCCTGCGTCGGATGCTGTCTCTTCTTCAATGATGTCAGGTCGTCAGGGGGTATAAAACATGCAGCCGATGCCATTACATCAGTTTTTCTTGCCCCAGATGTCAGGTGCCCCCACAATGGGAAGCAATTATATGTTATGGTACCCCTAAAACAAAAAGCAAATGCACCAGAAAGCTTAAATACACCAAACAAGAAAGAAAGGTAGAGCCAAGAGAAGTCAAGGGGCTGGAGGGAGGGTAACCAGGACTGCAACAGTGAATACACTCGAACATCTACATTTATGGTAAGTGTACACAACTGTACTATGTTCGTCGTGTTTCACTGTTGCAGTCATCACATTTGGGTTGATTCCCAAAGCTAAGGAAGGGAGGAGGAATTCAGAGAGCATTAGGGCCAGCTATTAAGCCCAGCAAGACTGCAGTGGCAAAACCAGCTCTGGATTTAGAAAGAAGAGGCATGTGGTAATGCTTGGTGAAGGTATATACAGAGCTCCAGGTAGCAGCTTCTAGGATGTCCCTGGTAGGGACACCTCTGAGAAAGGTTGTAGAGGTAGATAAAGTCCTGGTGGAATGTGATCTTATCCCCTGTGGGGTAGGTTTTCCATGGTGCGTATAGCAGAAATGAATGCAATGGGCTATCCATTTAGAAATGGTTTGCTTTGAAATGGCCTTCCCCTCTTCCCTTGCAGCAAAGCCAACTAGCAGCTGTTCAGATTTTCTGAGAGGCTTAGTCCTGTCCAAATAAAACCTAAGTTGTCTGTGCACGTCCAAAGAGTGCAGTATTCGTTCTCCTTTGTTTTTTGGATTCGGGGAAAAAGGTAGGCAAATGAATGGACTGATTAAGGGCCACACTAGACACCACCTTGGGCATAAAGGAAGGATTGGTCCCGAGGGGAAACCCTGTCTGCATGGAAGATGATGAAGGGCTCCACTGCCATGAGGGCCTGTAATTCACACATTCTTCTTGCTGAAGTGATGGCTAGAAGGAAGGCTGTTTTCCAAGAAAGGAATTTCAACTCTGCAGTTGCAGTTGGCTCAAAAGGAGGGAGAGTAAGCTTTTCCAACACAAAGTTAGGGTCCCAGGCAGGAGTAGGGGCTCTCCTGGGGGGGTCTTAAATTTTTGGCCCCTCTGAGGAATTGCTTTAGCAGGGGTGAGAAAAGAGGAGTGGTTCAGTATTATAATGTGCTGAAATGGCAGAGGCATGAATTTTAATAGACGAGAAGGATAGGCCCATGTGGAGCATTTCTGTTAAGTACTGAAGAATATGAGGTAAGCTGGGCACAGTTGTGCCCATCCCCTGAGTCTGGCTCCAGGAATAGTATCTTTTCCACTTTTCAACATAGGATTTTCTAGCACTAGGCCTCCTTGCCTCTAGAATGACATGTAGCACCTACTTAATGAGGGGATGCTATTAGAGAGCTCAAGGAATTAGCCATTCTGCAAGGTTCAGGGTTTGAAGCTGAGGGTGCAGAATCTGGCCCACCTGCTGGGACAGCAGGGAAGGGGCCTGAGGCAGGGGCCATGGTTCCAGCAGTGTCATACTGCGCAAGTGGGGGTACCAATGCTGGCGAGGCCAGTCTGGTGCAATCAGTATTGTCCTTGGTTTGTCCTGTTTTATCTTTAGCAGAACCTTCGAGAGGAGAAGCAGAGGGGGAAAGGCATAAACTGAGAGGCTTTCCAAGGTAAAGGACAGGACATCCACTTTCCAAGCATGACTGTAGAAGGTCTTGTGCAGAATTTGTCCAATTGGTAGTTCTGAGAGGAGGCAAACAGGTCTATCTCTGGGGTCCCCCATTTGTTCCTCAAGAGGATGAATATTTTTGGTTCCAGTTTCCATTCGTGTGGGTCCATGAGATTTCTGCTTAGGTCGCCTGCCAGTGAATTTAGCTTGCCTGGCAGGAACTGAGCTTGTAGGTGCACTTGGCAACTCAAGGCTGTGTTCCACAGAGCCATGGCTAGTCTGCAGAGAGGGTACGAGTGGATTCCCCCTGCTTGTTTATGTACCACATAACTGTGGTGTTGTCTGTCTTTACCAATAATTGTCCTGGAAGAATGTGGCCCTTGAAGGCTGTCAAGGAATTCTGTACAGCTAACATTTATTTTTGGCTGATATACAGGTGCATCTGTCTCTGGTTCCATTTGCCCTGAATGCACTGCCCTGCCAAGTGAGCCCTCCCCCCATGTCTGACGCGTCTGTTGTTAGGGTTTGGGTAGCAGGGGGTAGAGTGAAAGGGAGCCCCTTGTTGTGGTAGCAGGCCTCTGCCCACCAAAGGAACTCTGTCTTTATACAAGGAATGATATGAATCATTGATTCCAGGTCCTGGGAATGTTGACACCATAGGTGTTTTAGATACCACTGCAGTTTCCTCATATGCAGACTTGCATATGGAATTAGTAGAATGCAAGAGGCCATGTAGCATTGTTGCCTCACAGCAAGAGGTGCTCCTGTTCAATTCACGGCTGGAGTGCCTTCTGTGTGGAGTCTGCATGTCCTCCCCGCGGTCGAGTGGCCTCCGAAAGACATGCGTGAATGGGCGTGCCTTCGCTGAAGGTTGGGCGTCGGGCTGGCAATTCGGCACCATAAAAAAATCTACTGCCAATCATTAGTGGACCGGAGTTCCGCTGTGGCGACCCCTAACCGGGAAAAGTCAAAAAGACAAAACAAAAACAAGAGGCCATGAACCCCAGGGCTTGCAGAATTTTCCTTGCAGATAGCTGGGTCTTTGTGGCCAGTAGTTTTAAGTAATTTGTTAAATAAACTTGTTTCTCTGGAGTGAGGAAAGCCATCTGGGAAGTTGTATTCAAGCTTGCTCCCAGGAATATAATTTGTTGGCAGGGTACTAGGTGAGATGTCTTTTCATTTATGGTGTACACCAGTGAGTTTAGAAGTTTCTTTACGAATGCCAGATGTTTTAACAGCAATTCCTGGCTTTCTGCCTGAATCACACAATCGTCCAAGTATGGGTATATCTGAATATTTCTCTGCCTGCAAAAATGCAATGGCTGGAGATAGACACTTTGTGAATATCCTGGGCGCAGTAAATAAGCCAAAGGGAAGTGCAGAGAACTAAAAATGCATGGAGGCTGCCCTGAAGCGTAGGTATTTCCTGCAAGATTCCCTTATTGGAATGTGCAGGTAAGCTTCCTTTAAGTCTAAGGTTGCCAACCAGGCATCTTTCCCTATTACAGGAAGCAGCTGTTGAAGTGTTAGCATCTTGAATTTTGGGATTATCAAAAAAGTGTTTAGAATAGAGAGGTCCAAGATAGGACGCCAGGAGCTGTCTTTTCTGGGTACCAGGAAAAATCTTGAATAAAAACCTTGTTCCCTTTCTTCTGCTGGAACACGATAAATAGCCATGATACTTAGAAGAGAGAGAACCTGTGAGCCTCTGTCCACTGATTTGGGGGTAGGTCTGGCCAACTGTTTGGGGTTGGTAAGGTGTGCAATCTGTATCCTTGGGAAACTATATTCAAAACCCATTTGTTCTGGGTAATGAGTTCCCAGTTTTTTGCATGCAGGGTGAGCTTTCCTCCTAAGGGAGCAGGCAGCTGAGCAGGGCTTGGAAGGGTTAAGGTTAAGTCACTGTGCCATTTTCCCATAGGGGGTGTCTTACTACTCCCTGCTTTGGAAGTGGGAGCTCCCCACTGCTTAGGCCTGTGCATAGCCTGAGACTGTAACCTAGGTGGTCTGCTGTTCCTGGGTTTGGACTGAGAAGGCCTGGAAGAAACTGGAAAGGACCAATTCTTTGAAGGACAATGCCTACTAAATCTGAGAGGCTGTACTTGCAGGAAATCTTTAACAGTTTGCATAGATTTAGCTTTTTCCTCCATCTTTTTGAGGACTTCTGCTTTGTTGCCAGACAGGCGGTCTTGGTTTAAGGGAGCATCCAGTAATTTAGCTTTCTCATGATCTGGCAAGTTTTGCTCCTTAAGCCAAGTATGCCCTCTAAGTACAGACCCAGTGACAGCAGCCCTGCAAGATGCTTCTAAAGAGTCAAAACCACATTGCAAAGTATGTTTACCAACTTGTTCTGCGGAATGCATTAAATCTTGTAATTCTTTGTGTTCAACACAGTCAGGAATCAACATCATTTTCTATTTAAGTAGTCCCATGATATGCTGCTGGTACTTTTAACATATGAAACTGGCAATTTAAAGCCCTAATGGCCAAAGTAGCAGAAGTATATACCTTCTTACCTCATCTGTCCAAGGATCTGGAATCTCTATCAGAAGGGGTAGGGTTTTTGGCAGCAGTAGCCTTAATTCCCTTTGGCCCTTCGGAAATGGTCTCTGGACCTGCAGTAGGATTCTTGAAGAGGAACTTGCGAGAGTCAGGTACTCTGTAATACTTGTCAGGTTTTCTGGGAACTGGAGGTAAAGTGTCTGCGGAAAGGCTAGATTCCAAGAAAGCATCATCCACAATGTCCAGAACAGGCAGGATAGCTAAAGGCCTGTGTTGAGGGAGGAGTAAGAATTCCCTAAGCCTCTTTTTGGAGTCAGAGTAATCCTGGCTTTCCCAGCAGAAATGCTCCCCAAGACTATGCAAGGTTTCACCAAAAGAAAAATCTTCTGGAGGGGAAGCAGAGGGAATGGAATCCTCTGCATCAGAATCCTCATAGGTAGATATGGGCAAATCCTGGTAATCAGAAGAAACAGAAATATCAGATTCCTGATCAGAAGAATCAGAAGGAAAATCAGTTCTAGGTCTCTTAGAGGGGGAAGGCTGACTTCCTCTAATTAAGGTAATAAGGTCCTCAGCCATTCTAAGCATTTGTTTTTTAGGCATATGGGCCTGAGCATGCGGTTTGGACGTCGGTTTTCTAGGTGTGGATCGAGTTTTAGGCCTGGATGAAAAAGATGGCGGTTTAAAAGCAAGTCTGTAGGCCTGAATACACTCTCAAAAGCCGGTGCCTGCACTGCGGCTCTGGACCCATCCAAGGTAGAGACATCCACATGTTCCATAATCGAAGAAGCATCTCGCGGCATACCGGACTTCGAAGGGTTCTCAGTAGAGACCTGCGAATCTGAAGTAGCAGGTATCAGGGGCTGCGAAAGCACCTCACTGAGTATCGGCGGACTGGCGACTAGCTTAACATAAATGTTGGCAGTTTTGGACCTATGTGGTCTGTCTCTGTCTTTATCCTTACGTTTTTTCGGAATATCGGTAGTTGGATGGCTTACCGAAGCCATTTCTGGATAGTTATACAGAGTACAAAAATAATTTTCTGCAAACATAGACAGATGACGAATAGTTCAGGGGTTGAACAAAGCACAAAACCAACAGCGAGGGATGTCGTGGTCTGGACCTAAGCAAGGAATGCAGTACGAATTAAAATCTTTATGAGGTATTTGCTTTCCACAGGTAAATTGTTAACTTTTACTGACATCGGTTAAGAGCAAGAAAAGGGATCCCCAATGGGGTACTTAGCTTTTTTGAAGACTTCGGTTCTGAAACCCAAAAACGAAAATTTCAGGAGTCGGCTGACCGGCACTTGCGAACTGCTTCTGCTTCGGGCACCATGCGGCAAGAAAGACTGATGTAATGGCGTCGGCTGCATGTTTTATTCCCCTGACAACCTGACGTCATGGAAGAAGAGACAGCATCTGACGCAGGAATCCAAGACTCTGGTGTTCAGGCCGGCTGAGGGCTACCTGCAGTCAGATAACCCACACAAATTGACTGCAACAGTGAAACACGAAGAACATCTGGGTGTGCTGCCATGCGCATACTACATGGAATGGTGCTTGTGTGAGTATTCATAGTACTACTTATTCGCAGCTAATGAACCTGGGATTTATTCAAGTTATATGACTGCATTTGGTAACATCAATCCACGGTCTCAAAACTAAAACTGAAGCAATGACTTTAGAAATACCAGTAACAAAGAAAAGCAGTATTCACTTAAAATGGATTAAAAGAGCCCTCTAGTGGTGAAAATGGATATGTAACTGGATTAAATCAAATTTTAACATACCTCAGAAAAACACTGTCCAAAAGGTGGCAAATGGCTCTTACAACATAAAATGGGTACATTTGGAAAGAATATGCAACAATTATATACAATAATTAGACAAACTACAGTCAAATGTGACTTTATCACCACAGATATAAAATGTATAAAAGACGCCAGATGTGCCCAAAGCAATTTCTATTAACGAATGCAAAATACAAAATGCTCTTTCTGCTTTAAAATTTAAATTACAATCAGTATTTAAAGTACTTTCATCATCCCTCTTATAGTAGCAGCATCACTGCATTAGTTAAAAAACATAAAACATTCTGTGAAATGAAGCCAGCCTGAATGCAATCTTAAGTTTCTGTAAGGAGCATGCCTACTGCAGCACTGATTATTAGGCTGCATGTCTTATGTGAGCAGTCAGTCACAGCGTAGGGGCTCCTTATCATTACTTATTACTGCTTACAGAAAAAAAAGCCACAGGCTATATTCCCATTCAGTGCTGTGAAGTCAGGGGAAAATTATGTTTCTGCAGTGGTGATACATTCCAAGAGTCATAATAAGCTAAACAAAAACTGTCAATAAAACTGATGTATACATTGTCTGTTTTGAAAATAACAGATATACTTAGATGAACTACAAGAAAGCTTCTTTCTGCAAAGGTTTACTGCTAAGGTTTCTTTTTCTGTTATAACAGGTAAGAGCAATAGTGAAAGTTCTCTACATCCTGAGCTCAGTAGGTGCATACCTTCCATCAGTGCATGCCATGATGTGATGCACCAGGATATGAGATTGAACTTAGCCTCTCTGCTCAAGGTTTGTCTTCTATGCAATGTGTAAGCACAGCCTGAAAGACATGCTCACATGCGTGAACACACAAAAAGGCATTTAGGTTCATAGGTTCATAGGTTCATACTAGGCTATCTGCCCAAGGGCATTTATAAGCCTAGCCCATAGTTATGTGGCTTTCGCCACCCCTTTAGTTTGAATAAAAACTATGCCTATCATTTTGCTGTGCCTCTGTCAAGCAGTGACGCTGAAGTAATCCCTGGGGTATATCTGCAATCTCCCATCCATTGGTCAAGATTCCTCTTGAACAAGACCAGAGAGGTGCTCTGCCTCACATGTACCGGGATTTTGTTCCACAGCATAGGGAGTCTCTGGGTGATGAATCTGTCCCTCCAGCACGTTCTATTTATAACCGTGTCAAGGTTTAAGTCTCCGCCCTTGTGGTTCTGAGGGATCTAGATTTTTGAGGTGAAGCATATTCATCAAATCTGGGTTTGACATGGCCTTATATGTCAGGCACAGGTCACCTCTGAGCAAGCGGTATGAGACTGAATAGAGCTGGAGTTCTTTCAGTCGGGCAGCATAAGACATATTTTTGAGACCCTTTATCCTTTTGGTGAGGAACTTTTGGGGCCTTTCAAGCTGCAGCAGGTGTCTGGTCAGATACATTCGAGCGGGGCATTGTACTCAATCATAGGTCTAATAAGTGATGAGTACAGGGGACGATGACCTCCCTTGATCTAGATGTGAATCCCTTCATGATCAGGTGGGTGATATAGAAGGTTTTCCTAACTACTTTAGCAACATGAGTGTCAAGCGAAGGCTACTGTCAACCTGGGTCCCCAGATCTCTGATGACTTTTCTGTGCTCAGTGGATTGCCACCTATATGGTAGCTAGGGGTAGCCTTGTTTTTCCCAAAGGGTATGACTATGCATTTTTTGGCGTTTAACTTCAGGCCATGGCTCTGGCACCAGTTATCCATTTCTGTGAGGCCCTTCTGGAGGATATCTGTGTCAGATGTGTTTTCGACTATGGCCCAGTTTGCAGTCATCTGCAAACTTTGTCAGCCATAACCCTCCTGTGTTTGCTTGTACTTCAGAAAAGTAGATGCCGAACAAGAGTGGACCCAGGACTGAGCCCTGTGGGACACCACTTGTGACAGGCTTTGAGTCTGACATGGCTCCAGCAACTCTGACCCTGTGGGTTCTGTCACTTAGCCAGTTTGCAACCCATCTTGTGATGTATGGGTTTACATTCAAGCTGATGAGTTTTTCGATGATACCTGAGTGGGGTATTGTGTGAAGGCCTTTGCCAGGTCGAGGTAGGCTGTATGGACTGCCTTTCCCTCATCAATGGCCTTGGTGACTGTCTCGAAAAAGTCAACCAAGTTTAAGAGGCAGGATCTGCCTTTGACAAAGCCAAACTGAGTTGGATCCAAAGTCTGCAAGTTCCTATGTCTTTATTTATGAGTTCCATTATGATCCTCTCCATGGCTTTGCAGATAAGGCTTGTCAAGCTAATTGGGCGGTAATTTCCAGGGTCTGTGGAGGCACCGCCCTTATGAAGTGGGACCACAGTCGCCGTCGCCACTCCTTGAGTGCGTATCCTGAGGTGAGGCTAAGATTAAACAGCTGTCCTAACTGTGGGTTTAATTCCTCATTGAGTTCATGAAGCACACAGCCGGGGACACCATCCGGTCCCATGGATGCTGTGTTTTTGCCTTAGTGAGGGCAGTTCTCACCTGGGCGTTGGAGATGTTTGGGGGCTACAATCCTCTGGAATAGATATCTCTCCTTTTGGGGAGGGGAGAAGTTTGCACTGAACCTGTCAGCCAGTATGTTGGCAATGTGTGTAGGTTCAGTAATTTTCACATCATTTTGAACTAATTCTGAGCATATCTGGGAGTTTCCTCCTAGGTTTCTAACATAGCTAAAGAAGGCCTTATGATTCTCTTTAGAGTCCTTGGCGATTTTCTCTCAAAATTTGCCTTGGATGATTTTATGAGAGCTCTTAGTTTTTACTTATAATGATCAAAGGTGTCTTACCTTTCAAGGATTTTGCTCTATCTTGTAGTAGCTTCCTCCTTTTGTTGTAGAGCTTGTTTATGGCTGGGGTCCACCAGACTGGCGCTTGCCTTTGGTACAGAGAGTCTTAGTTTTGTTTGGGATTGCCTGATCCATGCAGTCCTGTAGGTGCTGGTAGAAGGCATTTGTAAGTGATTCAGCGGTTTGAGTAATGTTTACCACTGGCTCAGGGGCCTTAAAGGAGACCACACTAGTTTTTAGAAGTGTGAAATCGGCTTTTGAGAAGTTTTTCACTGTGGTCTTTTTGTTTCAGGTGGCGGGATGAGGACCTCCAGCGAGATTAGTTTATGATCTGATCTCACCAGTGAGGGGTATACTTCGGTGTTGAACATTTTGATCCCATGTTACGTGATGATGAGATCAAGTATGTTTTCTCCTCTTGTGGGGATGGTGACTAGTTGTTCCATGGCATTTGAGTTTATGAACTCCAGGAATCTTTGGGTTAGAGTGTTAGGGCTTGAGTAGTGTTCCCAGTCTATATTAGGGTAGTTAAAGTCACCTAGTATGATGGTGTTTGGAGATACATTTATCCCCTCAATGTTTTCAGGAAGGCCATGTGAGGTTCCTGAGTTTGAGAGGGTGGCCTGTAACATGCTACAAATTGCAGAGCAGTCTTGCCTATGGTTAATTGCACCTGGATGGTCTCCGATGCATCATGCGTTGCCACCAACCTTGAGGTGTGGGTGTCCTTTATGAATATGGACACCCCTCCTTTCTTGGTGTTGTCCGGATTTTGGGGCGGAGCATGATATGAGGTGAAACCTGTTAGTGCTGGGGTGCTCTCAGGAGCCTTGAACCAGGTTTCTGTCACAGCACAGACATCGATGTTCTCCATATTGAGAAGGGCCTCGAGTCGTGCATCTTGAGATTGAGACTTCTGGCATTGAGCAGCATTACCCTTAGTTTTTTCCTTTTTGGTGTTCTAGGGTGGTAGGTTTAGAATTTGAGCCTTGCTTAAAAAGGCACTATGGGGTGGCAAGAGCCTTTGCCAATATCCGGAAGCCCAGGGGTGACAGGTGCAAGCCGTCCCTTGCGAAGCAGCGTGGCTTGTCCAGCATGTCATCCCAGGCAGACAGACATTGGATCCCCTTTGAATGACACCAGAATTTAAGCCAATTATTAAAGCTGATCATCTTATCACTGTATTGTGGCATCATTCTAGGTGAAGGTAGGATACTGCTCAAGGTCAGGGTCATACCTGCCTGGGCTACATAATCAGAGAGCTCCTCGATGTCCCTTTTCATGTAGTCCAAGGAGGTACGTCTCAGGTCGTTGACACCAGCGTGGACAATGACTGAGTCGTACTTGTACCTGCTGTTGAGAGACCTGAGTGCTTGCGTTATGTGGCGGATTCTAGCGCCTGACAGGCAGCTTACTGTGACCTTCTCTTTACTCAGTCTGGTGGCGGGGCGTCAGTGTGTCTGACTATGGAATCACCAATGACAAGTGTGTCTGGCATTTTGTTTGGCCTTAAGGGCTGTGACTGTTTGACACTCTGACTGTGTGGTCTATGTGTTGCATGTGTTGGGTCGTGAGGTGGTAGTTGTTTGGGTGTCTGCTTTGGTGGCCTCTGCTGTTTTGGTAAATTTTGATCAGAGCCTCCGAGTATGTCTTTGTGTGAGTATGTGTATGATTTGAAGTTGTGATGGTACCATGTGTGACTGGGTATGTATTGTGTGTGGTTACCTTCTCCTCCTGTCTGGTCTTGCCAGTCCTATGTTGAGAGAGCTCAGCCTCCAGTTTGGCCGTATAGTTGCATCTCTCGCATGTATTTGTGTTTTGTGGGAGAAGGAGAGGATTGTCTGTGTACATGAGGCAGTTGTAACATTGCCTCAATATTCCCAGGTTCACCAGTTGAGCTGGAGAGGACACTAGCAACTGATCCCTCGACATACTAGAAGTAGTAGATAAAGAGACTTTCAAAGGACTCGGAAGTGGGTTTTAGGCTGGTGGGGTACTATCTATAATAAGAGTGCTTTATCAAGGTGCAAGTACTGTAGGAGTAAGTGCTAGGCTTTACAGATAGAGAATAGTCTACTTGGGAATCAAGTAGAGATGAACTTTTCAGTTATAGGATATGCTGGTTAGATCAGCAGTACAGCTCGAGGAAGGTAGTTTTAAGGGAAAATTGGAAGAGTGGAATTTAGATGGCCCAAATAGTTTAACCTTGTTTAACCGCTGCTCTTGTGTGCAACAGTGGTAACTCCAGCTAATCAGCTTACAGCGTTTAGCGTGTTTTATAACAGGGGCTGAAGGGAGCTAGGAATTGGCCCAAAGCGACCAATGGACTACTAGTTTCTGGCTGAAACTTCACCAAATCAGACAAAAGGCGCTCAGTGCTTCCCACTCCCACTGGTAAGCAAAGAAACTTCCCTCCTTCCTAATAAGGCAATGGATCAGTAACAGGAACTAAAAACAAAGCCCAGGGATCAGCAACTCTGAAACTGGACTACTCTAGTTCAGTAAGGCGGAAAACAAGAGATTTTTTGTTTTATTACAGAGACAAGGAAAAAACAGACAGTAATTGCTGTAAATCGGCTAAGCGCACTTTAGTGTGTAGCCTACAGAAACAATTTGCAACAATTAGTAACTTAAAGTGCAATAAACAGTGTAAAATGCAGAAATCACTTAAAGTAGCAATAAAACAGGCGAAATGCAGTTGCTAGCTTAAATAACAGTCGGAAAGCCACAAAAATACTTATATCTGGTAGAAAGTCACTCTTTTAGCTCTCTGCTGCTTGGATCACCCTGCAGGCCACCACGAGGATCTGTGCTGAGTTGGTACAAGCTGGAAAAGCGTGTTTAGCGTGTTTTATAGCAGGGGCTGAAAGGAGCTAGAATTGGCCCAAAACAACCAATGGACTACTAGTTTCTGGCTGAAACTTCACCAAATCGGACAGAAAGGCTGCTCAGTGCTTCCCACTCCCACTGGTAAGCAAAGAAACTTCCCTCCTCCCTAATAAGGCAATGAATCAGTAACAGGAACTAAAAACAAAGCCCAGGGATCAGCAACTCTGAAACTGGACTACTCTAGTTCAGTAAGGCAGGAAAACAAGAGATTTTTTTGTTTTATTACAGAGACAAGGAAAAAACAGACAGTAAATGCTATAAATGCTGTAAATCGGCTAGCACTTTAGTGTGTAGCCTACAGAAACAATTTGCAACAATTAGTAACTTAAAGTGCAATAAACAGTGTAAAATGCAGAAATCACTTAAAGTAGCAGTAAAACAGGCGAAATGCAGTCGCTAGCTTAAATAACAGTGGGAAAGCCACAAAAAATACTTATATCTGGTAGAAAGTCACTCTTTTAGCTCTCTGCTGCTTGGATCACTCTGCAGGCCACCACGAGGATCTGTGCTGAGTTGGTACAAGCTGGAAAAACGCGTGTTTAGCGTGTTTTATAGCAGGGGGCTGAAAGGAGCTAGGAATTGGCCCAAAACGACCAATGGACTACTAGAAGTTTTACATATAGTTTCATTGGCTGATATTAGGTTTCGCATCCAGGGGACCATTAGTAGCCTAGCAAACAATATCCCAAATCATACACTAACATCACTAATTTATACCTAGTTTGGGCTTTAGTGGCAAGACCCAGGGTGCATTTACGACTGATCACCTCTTCATCCAGGTTATAATTATACAGGGTTAGGAGCTACTTTCAAAAATCAAATGAACAATAATATAACTAATAACCAGACCAGAAATGTGGAAAAAAAAAACAGCACAAGTCCAGATAAAACTCCACAGATTTATTAAACAATTAAGCACTTTCATCCCCAAGTCTGACTTCTTCAAAACTACCATTATTAAAACACAAGCCATTTAAATACAGCGCAAACTAACCATGTGATGTCCAAACGAATCAATCAATTTATTCAATTTAATTTAATTTGATTTATCACCATCTCAGAAGGCATCCCTGCCTTCTGAAGACCACAGTTCCCTCACCATTTCTGGTCTGTTCTTTCCATGAGTAGTAGACTCTGGATCCCAAACAAAATGGATTTGCTGCACTGCCCTTCCGTCTTGTCTGATGGATATACAGGATGTCCAGCCTCCTCCTTGCCTTCACATCATCTACTTCCAAGCTACATCCTGTTAGTAAACTTGTACTGATTCTAGTAATCCTTAGTTCATGTCTTTGTCTGGTAGACTGTTTGGCTTTATGTCCAGCTTTTGCTCAACGGGGTTATCCCAGGTAACACAAGCTGAGCAACTGGACACTGGCGGGAAAGCAGTTTATTGATCCAAGGCTGTCATGCTTTATGGCAGCCGAAATGAAAATAAGGTTCGTTCCAAGCGACATGCATCAATAGACAAAATATCTTACCAAAAATCCACAACTGCATTTTCACATCAAAGCTTCATCAGGTTTTTACATAAAAAAATCTAAAAACACATTCTTTAGAAGATCACAGATGGTCACGTGTTAATTACATTCAATTTTTTAAACTCCTCTCCTTTAATACTGCTTTTAATTATATATAATCATTGAGACCAGGAAATTTACAGGATTCAAGTCTCAGAGCCCATTTAAATCCAGCTGCCTCAATGTGATTCCTAAAATCACCATCCCTACAGCCTGGCATAAAAACTTCCAGTACTTGAATGTATGTTTATATCTTTACTGGCTAGATGTCATGCCAGGATATTAGCAAATTTATTCTGCCGTATATCAGAGATGTTTTCATAAACATGTTATTTTAACATTCTATTTGTCTTCCATACACAGTACACTGAGCATGACTACCATAATGCTAATTAACTAAATAAACAAACATATTTAGTAGTATGGTGCTGCGGTAGTGTTGTCGCCTCACAGTGAGACGCTGTCCGGTTCGATTCTCAGCTAGAGCGTCTTCTGCGTGGAGACATGCGTGAATGGGCGTACCTTCGTTGAAGGTTGTGAGTCAGGGCTGGTAACTCGGCACGTAAAAATCATCTACCAATCATTAGCGGACCGGAGTTCCGCTGTGGCGACCCCTAACCAGGAAAAGCCGAAAGACACAACAACATTTAATAGTACAATTTACAAACTAAGGGTGTATGTTATACCTCACTTCACAGACATGAACTCACCACTTTTATGGCAGGAAAAAGTACAGTGTTTCAAACATTCTCTACTGTGAAGTTATTGTGTACAACGTAGTTTCTGTTTAACATTACATTTATTCTTTTCCCCCAAAACACTTTTACTGAATTATCACTTGTAACATAGGCAAATTTACATTCTTATAAAAGTAATCAAACCATATTAACATAACAAACCTTATATTTCACATATATTGCTATATATCATACAACCTAAGCAATATTACATATATTATTCAATTCCTGCATTTTTTTTAAACAAGAAACATCTTTATTAAACCATCACTTACTACACAGGCAATCATATATTTATATAAATGAAAACAAACCAAACTGACAAAATCCTAGTCACAAGCATTTTACATCATAAACCATACTGATACTCCCAGTTGCAAACATTATACATCACTTATAACCTACCCAACCTTTCTCACTCAAACATTACCCAACTCATTTAAGTCCTGCCACCTTTTATAACTCATTCCTCCCTTGTATGTATTGTTCCCACAATTCCCATTTTTTCCTATGTAGTTTGCTCCTTCCCTTTTCTAAAGATTCAATTCCAGTTGTTTTATCTCTGTTACTATATTCACTATTTACAGTATAGTTGGTTTAGATTTTGATTTCCATTTTCTAGCAATTACTTTTTTGGCAGCCACCATTATTAGACACAGCAAGGCCTTATCATGTCTAGGCAATTCCAACTTTGTATCATAGCTCAGAAAAATAATCTCCCTCATCAGACCAATCTTCCCACCCAGCATCTCCAACAGTGATCCCGCAGGGAATCCTTAAAGTCCGCCAACTCAATGGACTCTCAGAAAATATGTTCCTAATTACCTTTCTTTCTTTCCCTTCACACCTCCAAATTTACTGTCTGCCTGAAGAAAAATTCTCTGGAGTCTAGAGTATAAAAATATCTATATAAACATTTTCAGGCAAAAATCCTAAAATTATTACATTTATTCTTAAAAATAAAGTGAGGAATTCCACCTATTAAACTGGTTATTTTTTCATCAATTGTCAAAATATTCCAATTTCTTTTAGTAATATCAGATAATCCCAATATCTCTTATATAAGTTAATGGGAAACAGACTTGATCAACAGTTGTACACTTATTTTGAACAGCTCTCTTAATACTAAAGAATACTTTGTTTATTGATACATGGTGCTTGGAACCTTCCTTTTGTTTAGAGTTCTATGTTTTATTTAGCTCCTTGCTTTATCTAGCTCGTACTTTCTGTTTTTTTTTTTTTTTTTTTATGCTTTATGGCAGGTACACAAACAAATACACTGGCAAAGAGAAACACCATTAGTATGGGTTTCTGGTGTTGGCTGGAGAAGGCCAGCTCCTGAACCTACTTAACAATGGTGAAAACCCATTCCCATTTTTGATGACGTTAATTAATGTGGCCAAATTACCTAGAGACAGTTATTACACCATCTGGCGGCTAGCGCCGACATGGCACATAGTCTGTGATCCATGTACTCATATCCAGAGGATACTGCACATCACAGCCAATGCCTAAAGTGGTTGGAATAAATAAGTCTTCGCCAAACGAGCACCACCTAGAATCTATGCTGCTGCCTAAATCTCCATTCACTTTTTAGGTGAGTTTGAGGTGGCAATATCCAGCATGTTTTCAAGAGGTGGTAGGAACCCGACTGAGGGGAGAACATGCAAACTCCACACTGGCATTCGTCACAAGTCAGGATCGAATCTTGCACCTTGTGCATGGGATGTGAAGACCTTAACCATAAAGGCAAATGCTTCTACCAAATTTAGTTATATTTAGTTTGAATAGGTTATCAATAATGCCAGAATGTGGGATGGTATCAAAAGCCTTGGCCAGGTCCAAGTAAGCAGAGTGAATCGATTTGCCAGAGTCTAATGCAAGCGTGACATGTTCATAAACACTTGCCAGGTTCAGTACGCAGGATTTGCTTTTAACAAAACCAAACTGGCTTGAGTCCAGAGCTTGGCTTGCAGACCAACAATGTCCTTGTTAGTAAGTTCCATAATGATGAATTCCATTGCTTTGCAGATAATGACGCTTAGAGGTCTATAACTTCCTGATCAGTAGTGGACTGTCCTTTGTCGAGTGGGATAACTATGGTAGTTCTGCATTCCTCTGACACACACACAGTGGAGAACCTGAGGTTGAATAGTCTTGGTAGTAAGTTTACCAGTGTCTGGTTTTGTCAAGAAGGTAACCTGGCACATTATCAGGACCAATGAAGCAATTGTTTTTGGCTCTGAAGAGAGCATTCAGTACTTACTTTGAGTTGATCAGCAGGGGCTGTGTGTATTTACTAATAAATTGGTGAAAGTTACAGTGAAATAGGTGAATAGAGACAGAGCTGAATTTATCCAATAGTATGTTAGCTACGTCCTCAAGTGATGACCAAGTGCTCCTATAAGCTCTGAACTTGGCTGGGCATTAGCCTTATAGTTTCTGGCATAGCAGAAAAAAATATGCTTATCCTTTGCAAAGGCAGCAATGCTCAATTTGTACTTACATGTAGAGGACCCGATTTTATTTCAGAGTTCTTTGCTGATCTTTTTGAGTTCATCCCTAGATGATGGGGTATTCCTTTTGCTTTTATGGGTTTTGTCCTCTTATTGTGCAGTTTGTTTATACTAGGGTTCCACCATAGGAGTTTTCTACTGAATTGCTTATGGAGAAGGAAACCCCAATGCATGCTTTGATATAGGCATAGAAATTACCCATAAATATGGTGTGTGCCAGATGGGTTCATCAAGGTGAGGACGACAGTTTTATCAGGTCATCAGTTAGCTGGATTAGGTTTTCCTTAGAGTAGTCTCTAACAAAACAACAGAAGTGTTTTTTGGTAAGACAAGTTTTATCCTCATAGTTAGCGTTAGCAAACAGTGGTCAGATTTGTCCAATGATGTTGTTAATTAAAGTGACACTACAGGTGAGACCGAGGTCCAACATTTTTGAACTACTAGTTGCAACATGAACCAGTTGGTCTAGGAAAACAGCAATAGTGAAATCCAGGAATCTTTGTGAACATTTACTTGAGGTGGTGTATGTTTCTCAGTTAATGGACAGAGAGAATTGAAGTTTCCCCAAGAGAAGTCTTAGGCTTGACAGGAAGAAATGTCAGTTTGTTCAGATATGTCTCATGGGCTTGCAGGTGACAGGAGGGTAAGGTAATTGGCTATGATATGGTATGAAATTAAAAGGACATGAAGGAGTTCAAGGCCATTGTCTTGGCTTAAGAGTTCGGAGGTGAGATGCCACAGACATGCCCCCTCCAATAAGTGTCATTTTCCACATTGGATCTGAAAGATTAGTAAGCACTGGGACTCTGCATTGAGGGGGTACTATCACTGTTCTGAAATCATGCATCAGTAACTATGCAGACAGACTCCCTATTGAAATGGCATCTCTTGAAATGCCAAATGTCAAGAAGCAGAAAAAAAAGATCAAAAATGCAGGAGAAGAGACCATCTTGAACATCGGTCTTCTCCTTTAAAGTTCTTTTTGCAGGGAGCAAGTTCCTCACACCCCACGGACTTGTATACACTGACTCCAAGATTGCCATATCTGAGAGAAAAGGGAATATTTTGAGAAGCGGCCATTTTGGACTTAGTATAAGTAAGTCTGTTTTTTCATACATTCAGTCTCCATGTTTCAGGACTCGCTCTAGTGGGTTTCGACATTTCAAATTGTTATCACACAGATATCTATACTTTCAAGAGTTTCAAATTTAAGTTTTAGTACAGTTTTTTCAAGCATAGGTATAATCGTGACAAAGTGAGCATTGCTAGAGGTTAGGAATGGCACATATGAACAAGAAGCTGGATAATAACAAAAAGGAACTAAATAAGAGGAATGAGATGCTTCCAACCAGGTCCGTCTTCAACTTGTAGGCCTACCAGGGCCACACCCCCAATTAGTCACTTCTCACTGGACATCTCTCAACCACGCCCCCTCCACAGTAGCATAAAAGCAGCACAGCAACAGCTCTCAGGTCATTCTGACCAGCGCTTGGGGAGTGCACAAATAGTTCTTTTTAGGACTCGCACACAGGAAAAGAACCGAAGATCTGTTCAAGTAGAAAGACAACAGAGATCAACACCACCGCGGAACACTGAAGGACACGACAGCAGCTCTTCCCAGAGCCCATTGTGTCTGTACACAAAACAGCTCTTCTCAGAGCTCACGTGGATCTGCACCTTACACCAAACAGCTCTTCTCAGAGCTCACAGTACACCAAACAGCACCTCAGAGTTCTGTATAAGCTCTGGTAAGAGCAACCAGAGACACATGGAAGAATAAAACAAAAAACACAAACCGGCCCTTCTCAGAGCTCACAGAAATCTGTATCAGCTCCGGTAAGACCAGCCGGAGGCACAGACACAGCTTCAGTGAACCAAACAAAAACAGTTCTTTTTAGAACCACTGCATCTGCCCGAAAGGGCATTCAAAACACAAAACATCTCTTCTCACAGCTCATAGAGATCTGTAACAGCTCTATATAGAGCTCTAGCTGCCCACAGGGCTAAAACAGCTCTTTTTAGAGCTAGCTCCACCACCAACTACACGTGGAAATCTGTTCACCATTTAGGATCAAGAGTGAAAAGCATTGTAAAATACTTTCAAGAGTTAGGAATGCCTGTAAGGAGTGGAATTGAACTTTGTATGGATATGTAAGTAATTTGAGGAGACTGACCTTGCCTAAAAAAGACACAATGCGGAAGGAAAAAGTCATGGCCAAGATTACAGAAGCCATAAGGAGAAAGGTGCAGGCCATCCCTCACAAACCAGCTAGAGATGTAATTTAACTCAGCTCAGCCTGATACATACCGGATCCCCTTAGACTGGCACCAATAACTTAGCCAATAACTGAAGTCAGCTATCTTTTGTCTGCACTGTGACATCATTCTTGGTGACTGTAGTTTACTGCTCAATACTACTTTCAATACAATTTCATATGAATTTTCTGAGAGCTCCATCATGTCCCTCTTCATCTGATGCAAGAGGTATGCCTCAAGTTATATAACTCCCATTTGTGCAATGACCACGACATAGGTGTACTTAAGGTGGAGGGACTAGACAGTCCTAGTGTCACTGCAGATCATGATACCTGAGACACAGCTAACCATCGTGCTATCTTTGCTCAGCCTAGTGAGTGTTCATCTCTGTGCCTAACTATGGAGTTACCTATTACTAAGATGTTACTAGATGAATGGTCTCAGAACTGTCTCAGCCTTGCAGCTTTAAGGAATTTGGCCTGCCAGCTGAAAGACCATTTTCTGTAGTTTTGGTAATATCTGTCAAACAACATTTACAGAGTGATGCTGCTGAGCATCTTCTATACTAAACTTTCATTTTAGGTCTTTTGTGGTTTAGGCAGGAAATTAAGTACCCCAGCATAAGGAGGCTTTGTCTGTCTAGGACTCAGCAAGCATGGTTACCTGAGGTGAGTGTCAGAACTGACAACATGCTGGGCATCGTCTACAGAGGCTGGCCTCCAAAGTTATTACACACTTGCACCTCTCACGTACTAGGGTTATTAAACACTTGCACCTCTCACGTACAGGGGTTATTAGCCACTTGCACCTCTCATGTACAGGGGTTATTAGCCACTTGCACCTCTCACATACATGGTCGACTATGGGAAGAATTCAACAGCTATCAGTGAGCAATAGTCAGTACTGATATTGCCTCAATGTTCTATCAGGCTGGCAATAGACTGTGCGATAACTGCGACTTCATGACATTTAGTATTTTGTGAAATAGGGGTTACTAATGAGTGCTTATGAAGTAAATTTATAGGGAAGACTCTACATGCTAGAACACTAGGATGAACAAAGAGTCAAAACACTAGAGTTACAATTATATACAAACAGTATGCATTACTCAGCCACCTAATTTTAAAATTGTAATTATTTATTTGATTCCTAATTGAGCTAACTGGCATTTACCTCCATGGATTACAAAAGCAAAATTAAGTCAATTTCAGACACTAGAAAGTGCAAACATTGCACCTGTTTTTAAAACAGTCAAGTGACTTTTTCCGTATACTTTTCCTCCCTGTGTCTACTGACCCTCTGAACAATCACTGTGGCTATTCCACAGCAGGTAAAAATTCCTTTCATCTCTACAATTTCTCTTAATTCTGCGATCACAGTGTACAAAAGGTAGGGGTGCAAGAATGGTGTAATGACAATCACCCACTTCTACAGGTGAAGCAAGTCTCAAGAAGTCCTGTTCCCCTTGTAAGCAGAAACATCTGTGTTGTCCAGTCCCCAATCTGCACTGGGGATCAGGTCTGAATGTGTCTCTGATGGATGACTTCCCCATTCCCTCTCCCACTTAAAAGAAATCCCATTCCCTCAGAGCCGCATGCTCTAAGGATCTAAACCTTGTCATCACAATGAACAAAAAGTACAGTTTTGTACCTACCATAAATGTAGATGTTCGAAGATCCACATTGCTGCAGTCCTTACACTTGGGTAGTCCGCTGTCCTCGGTCGGCCCGAATATCAAAGTATAAGGCTGACGTCGGTCAAGGCGCATTTGACTGACATCAGGACGTCAGGGTACAAATGCGCATGACCGACGTCATATCCTCAGTCTTTTCTTGCCCCATATGTCAGAAGACCCTAAAAATAAAGGTCAAAACCAAAAGACAGCAAACCAACCAACCAACCACCCTTGCACTAATTATATGTACAATATATACAATATACACAATATGTACAACCCAACCCACACAACCACCTCTAACTACAGAGGGAAGGAGGGAGGGTAAATTGGACTGCAGCAATGTGGATCTTGAACATCTACATTTATGGTAGGTACAAAACTGTACTATGTTCTTCATCTCACATTGCTGCAGTCCTTACACTTGGGTAGAATCCCAAAGCAGAGGTAAGGGAGGATGGCTAACTACAAGGAAGCAGGAGCTGCCAAAATGCCCTGCAAAACAGCAGTGGCAAAACCAGCCCTGGATTTAGAGTAAAGTGGCAGGTGATAATGCCTAGAGAAAGTATGCACTGAACACCAAGTAGCTGCCTCCAAAATATCCTTGGTTGCCACTCCCCTTAAAAAAGCTGTTGAAGTGGCAGTAGCCCTAGTGGAATGAGGCCTAATCCCAGCTGGAATCTCCTTGCCATGATGAGAATAACAGAAAGCAATGCAAAACCCAATCCACTTAGAAATAGTTTGTTTTGACACAGGCTTGCCCTGAGAACTCAAAGCAAAAGAAACAAACAACTGCTGAGACTGCCTGAACCCTTTAGTTCTGTCCAAATAATAACGCAACTGCCTGTGTACATCTAAAGTGTGCAAAATCTTTTCCCCTTTATTTTGAGGATTTGATAAAAAGTAGGCAAATGAATAGTTTGGTTTAAAGCCACACTAGAAACCACCTTAGGCATAAAGGAAGGATTAGTACGTAATGATACCCTATCCTTATGGAAAATCAAGAAAGGCTCAACCGCCATAAGGGCCTGCAATTCAGAAACCCTTCTTGCAGAGGTAATGGCCAACAAAAAGCAGTCTTCCATGACAAATATTTCAACTCAGAAGTAGCTGCAGGCTCAAAAGGTTGTAGAGTGAGTTTCTCCAACACAAAATTGAGATCCCAAGCAGGAGTAGGAGCTCTTCGTGGGGTCTTATATTCTTTGCCCCTCTAAGAAATTGCTTGAACAAAGGATGAGAAAACAATGGTGGAATCATAGTGAGCGAAATTGCTGCAGCATGAACTTTAATAGAAGAGAAAGACAAACCTTTGTCTAGTAACTCAGTAAGATATTGAAGAGCCACACACAAATTAGGCTCAGAAACATCAAAATCTTTGCTGCACTCCAAAATAAAAATCTCTTCCATTTGTCTACACTTTCCTTGTACTAGGCCTTCTAGCTTCCAAAATAACATTCAAAACTTGCTGAGGAAGTGGAGGCCCACTATGGTTCAAAACAGAATATGCCAGGCTGTTAGGTGCAGAGAGTGAAGCTTGACATTGAGCAAATGGCTGTCCTCCTGTGACAACAGGTGTGGAATCGAAGGCAAAGGCCATGGAGGCTTCCGTACCAGACTTCTCAGTAATGGGTACCAGTGCTGTCGAGGCCAATCCGAGCTATTAAAATCATCCTTGGCTTGTCCTGTCTGACCTTCAGAAGTACCTTTGGGAGGAGAGGCAGAGGTGGAAAGGCATACACATGAAGATTGCTCCAATTGAAAGAAAGAGCATCCACTCTCCAAGCTGTGGGATGAAACCTTTTTGCAAAAACTTTGGCAGCTGATGGTTTAGTGGAGAAGCGAACAGATCTATGTCTGAAGTTCCCCATGTCACTGTCAAATTCTGAAATACATGAGGATCCAATTTCCACTGGGATCCATAATTAATCTGCTCAACACATCTGCTAAGGAGTTCTGTGCTCCTGGCAGAAACCTTGCCTGAAGATTGAGCTGTAAACTGAGAGCAGTCTCCCACAAAATCATTGCTTGCCTGCATAGAGGATAAGAATCGTTCCCCTTGCTTGTTGATGTACCACATGACAGTTGTGTTGTCTGTTAGAATCAACACCTGCCCTGGAAGAAGTAATTCCTTGAAAGCTATTAATGCAAACTGGACTGCTAACATCTCCTTCATGTTGATATGTAGATGTTGTAGTCTGGCAGGCCACTTGTCTTGTATCCACTTTCCATTTAGATGAGCTCCCCAAGCTTTGTCTGAGGCATCTGTCGTTAAAATCTGACTCGCCTCTGGCGGGTCACAGAGAGTCCCTTGTTTAGGTGACATTCCTGAGCCCACCACAAAAATTCCTTTTGAATGCAAGGTATTATTTGAATGACAGTGTCCAGATCCTGGCAGTGCTGTGTCCATACATTTTTGAGATACCATTGTAGCTTCCTCATATGCAGTTTGGCATTGGGAAGCACCAGAATACAAGATGCCATGAACCCTAAGGCTTGAAGGACTGTCCTTGCAGTCAGCCCGGACTGATGAGATAGTTGATGGAAGTAAAGGGATAGACTCTTTTGTTTGTCCGGGGTTAAAAAGGCCATCTGGGATGCTGTATTCAGTCTCACACCCAGAAAGCACATGTCCTGAGAGGGTACTAGACTGGACTTTATTTCGTTCACAGAATATCCCAGGCATCTTAGCACTGCTATCACATACTCCAAATGATGAAGAAGCTCTTCCCTTCCTTGAGCCAGAATCAGGCAGTCGTCCAAATAAGGATAGATCTGTATTCCTTTTAGCCTGAAGAAAGCTATCACTGGAGCCAGAGCTTTCGTGAACACTCTGGGCGCAGTAGATAAGCCAAAGGGCAATGCAGAGAACTGATAGTGAGAAGTCCCAGCTCGAAAACGCAGATACTTCCTGCAACTTAGTCTGATAGGAACATGAAGGTAGGCCTCCTTGAGATCCAAAGTTACCATCCAATGATCTTTGCCCAGCAGAGGCAAAAGCTGCTGCAACGTCAACATTTTGAACTTGGGAATGTCCAGATAAGTGTTGAGGATAGATAAATCCAAAATTGGTCTCCACGTGTTCCCCTTCTTTGGTACCAGGAACAGGCGAGAATAAAATCCTAGGCCCACTTCTGGCATCGGGACCGGCTGTATCGCCCCTATTTGGAGCAACAGAGAAACTTGCTTGTGAGCCTCTATTCTTTGTTGAGGAGGAACGTCTGGCATGCCTTTGAAAGGAGGCAAGGTATGGAAATAAAACCTGTAGCCGTGGTGTATGATATCCAATACCCATCTGTCTTGGGTAATTAAACTCCAATTTTCTTTGAAAAGTGCCAACCTTCCTCCCAAAGGTGCTGCCAGACGAGAAGGCTCTGGCAGCTGAAAAGGTAGGTCATTGGGTCTGTTTACGAAAGGACTGACCCCTGCCCTCACCGAAGACTGTGCAGGAGAACTCCTGTTCTAGGCCTGAAAGAGCCCTGAGCTCTGCCCCTACCACGTCTAGATCTACCCTAGACTGGGAATCATAAGAAGGATCCACCCCTTAGTAGGCCAATTTCTACTAAACTTTGGAGGCTGGACCTGCAAAAAATCTTTAACAGTCTGCATAGACTTAGCCTTGTCTTCTATTTTCTTTAAAACTGCCTCAACAGGAGAACCAAACAACACGTCAGATTGCAAAGGAGCATCTAAAATCCTTGTTTTAACATGGTCAGACAAATTCTGATCCCTCAGCCAGGCGTGCCTGCGAAGAACTGACCCAGTGGCAGCCACCCTAGACGAGGCCTGTACAGCATCAAAACCACATTGCAAAGAATGCTTACCCACCTATTCAGAAACATGCACTAAATCTTGCAACTCTTTACAATCAATACCTTCTGCCAGAGCATCAACCTTAGCCTTCAATTGTGAAAGGAGATAGTTTTGGTATTTCAACATGTGAAACTGGCAATTCAAAGCCCTCATAGCAAGAGTGGAAGAAGTATAAACTTTCTTTCCCCATCTATCCAAGGCCCTGGCTTCTTTGTCAGCAGGAACCGGATTCTTAACAACAGAAGCCTTAACACCTTTAGGCCCCTGGCTAACAGTTTCTGGGTCTGCCCTAGGACTCTTAAAAAGAAACTTATGAGCTTCAGGCACCCTGTAATACCTATCCGGTTTAACAGGAGCAGGAGGCAAAGAATCAGGATTAAGAGAAGCCTCTGTAAAAACATCTTCCACTACATCCAAAACAGGAGGTATAGCCAAAGGCCTATGCTGGGGTAAAACAAAAATTCCTAAGCCTTTTCCTGGAATCAGAGAAGTCCTGACCTTCCCACTTAAAATGCTCCCTCATGGAATGAAGAGTTTCTGAAAAGAAAAATCCTCAGGAGGAGAAGCAGAAGGAGTAGAATCATCCACATCAGAATCAGAATAAGGAGAGTACTCCTGCAAGTCTTCAGCCGAAGACTCTGAAACATCTGAAGCCTGCTCAAAACTCCTAGCTCAGGCTCCACCCTAGGTCTCTTATCAGGAGGGGGCATAGAACCCCTAATCAAAGTAATCAAATTTTCTGCCATTTTAAGCATATGCTTCTTGGGCACAGTTCCAGAAGAACTAGGGGTGACACCAACTGAAACTGAACCTGGCCTGCCCCTGGGAGAAGCCTTTGAAACAGAAGGAGAGGGCCTAGCCACCCTAGGAAGGGAGGGGAGTATAGTAACCTGAGAAGCCCCCTCAGCCTGACCTGCCTCCTGAGAGGCCACATCTTGCAATAATAAAGTCTCACCTTGGGAACACAAAGAAACCTCCAGTGGAACCACCGGCTCCACCGACACCTCTAAAGAACCGGCGTCCGGTACAGACGGTTCTTCTAGCCTAGGCTTAACTGCTTTGTCCTTGCGCTTCTTGAAGAAGCGGCGTCAGCATCCGACGGCATTTTATAATTGCACCGCTTCCCAAAGACTAACCTGGCACAATCCAACCTTCTCTTTATAGTGCGTTTATTGAATCTAGCACAAGAGCGACAGCCAACAACGTCGTGCTCAGGCCCTAAGCAAGGAATACACAAAGTATGATAATCTCTATGCGGTATCTGTTTCCCACAAGAAATGCAATTATTGACTTCTTCTGACACCCGGTAAATCACTGAGGCAAGAAAAAACTAAAATATTCTACTTAGCCAACTTTGAACTCAGTCTGAAACTTCGAAATCGAAAAATCTCAGAACGCCAACCGGCACTTGCAATGCTGCTTCTGCATGGGACCATGCGGCAAAAAAGACTGAGGATATGACGTCGGTCATGCGCATTTGTACCCTGACGTCCTGATGTCAGTCAAATGCGCCTTGACCGACGTCAGCCTTATACTTTGATATTCGGGCCGACCGAGGACAGCGGACTACCCAAGTGTAAGGACTGCAGCAATGTGAGATGAAGAACATCATGCTGGAGGGATAGGTTCCTGACCCAGACACTCCCCAGACGCTGGAATAGGCTGCCCCATACATGTCAAGCAGAGCGCCTCTTTGGTTCTCTTCAAAAGGAACCTTGACGATTGGATGGGAGATAGGAAATTCACCCCGGGGATCATGTCAGTCACCCTGCTAGACAGAGGTCCAGGGAAGTAAATATTGTGGGAAGAAATAGCCAGGGAATTGTTATGGCTAGGCTTGTATAGACCCTAGGGTCGACAGCCTAGTACCAACCTATGAACCAAGACAGGCAAGGAGACAACAAGGCATAGCAGCAGCATTCCTCTCCCTCACTAGCTGGTTCTTCTAGCACTTGGATTCCCTAAATGATAGCAGGGTCATATGGGTTGTATTCAGGGCTCCATCTCTCTATGCCATGAAGCCAAGCTTAAGTGAACTTTATACTGGTTTAATTGTTCTTTGTGTGTACTGCTACCCCCACCATTACCCTTCTGAAATGCCAGAACAGGCTACCTGAAGTTTTTAGCAATACTAGGATGGACACACCAGGTAAGGCACATTACTTCTTCCTATGGTGTCTAGAATGTCATTCATAAGATGCACAGCACTGTGTACAAAATCTGGTAGTATGGTCCAATGTCCAACACTAGAAGACAGCACAAGTCTAGGAAATATCAGTGCTGCTGGAATGGCACAAAATATGAAATCCTTTCAGATTCAGCTCAAGTCAGCCAAGTTTTGTTTTCAAACCTGCTTGGTGATATAAGGTGGATGTACTGCAAAGAGGCACAATTTTGTACAAGTACCAAACCAGCCACAGTCATCTTAGTTCTGAGGTTTTAAGCTACAACTAAAAAAACAACCCTTCTCCTAAGACTCTGTAAAGTTATTTTTCATATCCACTGACTCAAATGTACTGCAAATCTTTTCTAATGTAACAAAACATTGTGACTCAAGGACTTTTCAGTTATTGCAACAGCTAGCATAAATAACTCTCAGTGCAAAATTCAATGAGTTGGTTTACACTGTGGGACTGCCTTCTGCATGGAGTTATCATCATGTCCTGCCTGTGCCCATGACATGTTTTGCTGGGACACCTGGTTAAGCCTCAAATCCCAAAGACATGCAGGCAGGTAAAACAGCTATGCATATGTGATGTATGTGTGTCCTATGATGTACATGTGTGTTCTATGACGTAGTGCACTGTAATCTCATCCAGCATTGTTTCATGCTTTATGTTCACTGTCTGCCAGGACAGACTCAAGCTCCCAGCCTGAAAAGGATAAAGTGGGCACTAAAAAGTGATAGTGCTTTAAGTTAAAAGAACTACATCCATCATCTCTGAATGCTAGGAGGAAGAGTGGTACAGACGTTACAGATGTTGCCTCAACACTTTCTTCTCCAGTTCATTTTTTGGCTGGCATGCCGTCTGTGTTAAGGCCTGCACACATATGTCCTCCCCCTATTTACCTGGGTTTTCAGCAGATGTTTTGGTTTCTTTCTGCACTGCAAAGATATGTCACAGGTGAATCAACAATCTTACAAATGACTTGCACATGTGCATGCTGTCACTAAGTACTACGACAAGACTGCGGCCTCACCTAGTAATAATTTATGTGGCTTCCATCTCCCAAGTACTGCGACAGACTCCGGCTCTATAGTGGAACACTGGACTCTGTTTACTGGGTAATCAGTTTAATTCATTCTTTATGAATGCAGATTAATTTATTAAGGTCTTAAAATGTTTTTGGCAAAATGTTCTCCATTTCATGCAGGGAACACATTTTATACACACCTTCAGCCATACCTCTTAGAGCAAGACATCTGGACAAATACACAGATACTGGGGTGACAAAGGCCCAAAAATAGGCACACTTTTTAAATATTGCTCTTACAAACTTAGAAAGTTGACAGAATAACAGCTTTTGCATTAGCATGAATTTTCTGAAGGATATCATGTCTGAAACTTAATTGTCTGCCATTATTTATTTTACTTCGGTCTGCGATGATTTGCCAGTGATTTGAACCACAATATTATGAGAAACCGACCAAAAATAGTCTTCTTGTTTCGCATTTCCCAGTTAGGAGTCGCCACAGCGGATCACCTGTTTCTATTTCTTCCTGTCCTCTGCATCTTGCTCTGTCACACCAACCACCTGCATGTCCTCTCTCACCACATCCATAAACCTTATCTTAGGCCTTCCTCTTTTCCTCTTACCTGGCAGCTCCATCCTTAGCATCCTTTTCCCAATATACCCAGCATCCCTCCACAGCACATGTCCAAACCAACGCAATCTCACCTCTCTGGCTTTATTTCCAAACTGTCCAACCTGGGCTGACCCTCTAATATACTTATTCCTAATCCTGTCTACCCTCGTCATACCCAGTGCAAATCTTAACATCTTTAACTCTGCCACATCAAGCTCTGACTCCTGCCTTTTTGTCAATGCCACTGTCTCCAACCCATATAACATAGCTGGTCTCACTACCCTTTTGTAGACCTTCCCTTTCACTCTTACTGGTACTCGTCTGTCACAAATCACTCCTGACACTCTTCTCCACCCTGCATGTACTCTCTTCTTCACCTCTCTTCCACACTCGCCATTACTCTGAACTGTTGATCCCAAGTATTTAAACTCATCCACCTTCGCCAACTCTACTCCCTGCATCCTCACCATTCCTCTATCCTCCCTTTCATTCACACACATATATTCCATCTTAGTCCGGCTGACCTTCATTCCTCTCCTCTCTAGAGCATATCTCCACTTCTCCAGGGTTTCCTTAACCTATTCCCTACTCTCACTACATATCACAATGTCATCTGCAAACATCATAGTCCACGGGGACTCCTGTCTGATCTCGTCTGTCAACCTGTCCATCACCAGTGCAAGTAAGAAAAGGCTTACAGCTGATCCTTGATGTAATCCCACCTCCACCTTAAACGCATCTGTCACTCCCACGGCAGATCTCACCGCTGTCACACTACCCTTGTACATATCCTGTACCACTCTTACATACTTCTCTGCCACTCCAGACTTCCTCATACAATATCACAGCTCCTCTTTAGGCACCCTGTCATATGAAACACACCAAAATATAATGCATAAATCTGGACATGGTATGAAAATCTGGCCAGCTGAGAGATATGCCTTCAGCTTTACTACTCTGCAGTCTTGCAACACTTCTGTTAGCTCACAGAGTTTGAGGTGACAGATAAATGAAAGAAATGTCTTCAACTTCAAGGAGGGAAAGAAAGCAGATGTGTCGCCAGGAATCAACCATTAAAAGTAAACCATGAGCAAGAAGAGCTGTCTTGATTTCAAATACTGATCCCTTCATTTTGCCAGTTGCATTTTTTACAACTAGGTTGCTCTGCTAGTTTATACCCACCATCAGTAGCAACAGTTTCACACACTTGGCAATTCCGATTTCTTGTTAACATATGGAAATTTGATGTTCTTGTGATTCACTCAGTATTATTTTCAGTGGTAAAACAAAGAATGAACCTGGATGCCACTGTTCAGTGAAACAATAAAACCACGGAGAGAAATGTAGGCAGACTTCTGTTTAATAGCAAAAGCCACAAAACAACAAAACACATAAACGGATTAAACACTTCGTTTTTGTTTCTAGCACTTCCTCAGATGTGGGCTGTCACAAACCAATCCACTTCATCACTTAGACTCCTGATACTTTTTTCCCTCCCTTTTTTTTTATATTCAGTGGGACAAATTATAAAATAATCTGGCAGTGTAAGTTACAAAATTAGTAGGTACAGCACAGATGGAGCCTCTCCCACCCCATTGTGATACAGGCACACATTTTGTTGTGATGCCTACAAGAATAGCAGGGCATCCTTATTGAAGATGCTTACTCTGCTGATGTACTGGGTAAGGCTGATGCACAAACTTACCAAGCAGTAAGACTTGCTGCTTCATCTGCAGGTGATAAGATGGTGCCTTTCAGGCCAAGGGCACAGAAATGGCAGATAAGTGGGCCACAACACACAAATCTACAAGATGAAACGCACACTACTAACATGATGCAAAATACAGATATTACAAATAACAAAACCCTAGATTACCCAGAATTCAGTGAAAAGAAAAATATAAAATGGAGTGATTACAGCCAACATATGAAAGACAAAGAAGGTATTCTGCTGCATCATGTTCTCAGACAGAACACAAAACCCAGAGGGCAGCAATGCAGTGCAGTTATGATGCCATGATCATTGCAGAAAAAGGCACGCATGCAGTTTTAATTATTAAGTACTCAATTCCCAAAGGCCTGACATGCAGGACATGTGAAAACAATGATTACTAAAAAAAAAAAAATCACATACAACTGAACATTAGGTTTATGACCATCTAACCACAGCAACCAAGCTGTTCTCTCCACATACTTCAAGAAACCAAACTAAGGAAATTAATGCTTTTCTACCTCCTGCCTCATGAATCAGAATGAAAAGTAAAAGCTCCTGTGTTACGAGAATGACAAATTATCATCTCTGCAGCTGAAGCCAGCTTGCTTGAGAAACTGTAGCAGTCTTAACAACCTAAAAATATCTTATTATGCCAGTGTAAATTCAGATGTGACCTCTGGAGCAGACAGCACACTGCTCAGCAGCCTGTCACGAAAACAAATGATTTTTTGGAAACCTGTAGGTTGTTAGAAACTAGGCTAAGGAAGATAAACTACCTCAAAGACAGACTGTACAACTAATGGAGAAACCTAAACTGAAAATTTAAATAGCACTGTAAATCTACAAAAGTGACATCAAAAAGTTATCCAGCCTGACTACATCACAACAGAGCAGCCGTTGTCATATCAGTGAACTTGCCAAGAAAGATAAACGATAAAACAGCAAAATTAAAAGTGGCTAAAAATAGTACCAGAACCCAGAACAACACAAACTCAGTAATCCCTAGCAGTTACCGGAGTGTTTCTAGGAAAACTGTTTTACTATATAAAACGCTTTAAAACACGCTGCAGATCCTTCAAGGATGGGTTCAAAACGACCCCAGGAATTCTGCTAATCTGAATGTTGACACTGCAAAGCATTTATACTGAAAATGACTTTCAGTGAACCTAAAGCTTTTTGCAGGGGGCAAGCCTACCTGCAACTCCACGATCAGGTAACAGTTCAGAAAAGTGCAAATTCACATTTCACTGAAAGTGGTTTCAAGTGTAATGGTTTCTCACTATCAGCATTCACAGAAACTATCTTCAGACACTAGTCATATTCCCTCATTGTTTAACTCAGGCTTCAGAAGTGTTGTTCTTTTACATCACAGTAGTCTGTTATACATCACATGTCTTATTAAGTACTAACACTGTTGCTGTTACATCTTTTTGCTATGCTTTGACTTGTTTCAAGATGTAAATCAACTTCTTAGCAAAAGTCAAGAAGGCCATACAGCTGTATGACTGCATGTCAGGTGGAGCTTTTCTCTCCAGGCTTTTAATTTCACAAAATAATTAAATACTGAATTTAGTGGAGTGTAACAGAATGTCTGCTGTAAAAAAACAAAATTCCAGACAAATTCAGCTCACGCTCAAGAGATACAAAGACAGAATAAGACAAAATACGTACGCCTCTCGACCGTACCTCATTATTTATGTATTTGTTTTACACTTGTTGATATGGGAAGTCCGGCTGGGCATAAAGACCCCTTTACAGTGGAAGCTCAGGGAGAAAAGCACCAGTACATGCAGTACAATCAAATATTTTAAGTTATACAATACCAACAATATCAGAATACAATTAAACTAAATTTTAAAATGTCAAACTAGATAAGATAGTAACTGCACATACAGTAGCAAGGCTTCTTATACTAAATATACTCTATACAGCTATAGTTAGATAAATAGCTATGCAGTAGGATAGATGCCACAACAGAAAATACAGTTATTTACAAAGGGTGTACAGCAAAAAGGTGATTTAAGTTTTAAGATATAAATGAAAGGAGTGGTAAAAGAGAGTTGAGAGCAACAGTTTCCTCTTTTTACTTTTAAAAATTCTCCAGTTTAACGGTGAAAGGCTCGCTCACAGTGTTAGACTTTTACGTCAAAAACATCCAAGAGAATACCGATTTGTACAGCTCCATTAACAAAACATTATGGAAGAACAGAAAGTATAATTGTGTACACTTACCATAAATGTAGATGTTCAAGTGTATTCACTGTTGCAGTCATTACATTTGGGTTATCTGCCTGCAGGCAGCCCTCAGTCGGCCTGAATATCAAAGTCTTGGGTCCTACGTCGGATGCTCTCTCATCTTCCATGACATCAGGTAGTCAGGGGCATAAAGCATGCAGCCGACGCCATTATATCAGTTTTTCTTACCCCAGATGTCAGGTGCCCCCATAATGGGAAGCAATTATATATATATATATATATATATATATATATATATATATATATAAAGGTTTCACCTCCAACAAAAAGCAAATACACCAGAAAGCTGAAATACACTAAACAAGAAGAAAGGTATAGCCAAGAGAAGTCAGGGTGCTGGAGGGAGGGTAACCAGGACTGCAACAGTGAATACACTCGAACATCTACATTTATGGTAAGTGTACACAACTGTACTATGTTCTTCGTGTTTCACTGTTGCAGTCAGTACATTTGGTATATTCCCAAAGCTAAGGTAGGGAGGAGGAAGTTAGAGAGCATTAGGACCAGCTATATAGCCCTGCAAGACTGCAGTGGCAAAACCAGCTGTGGATTTAGAAAACATAGTCAAGTGATAATGCTTGGTGAAGGTATGTACAGAACTCCAGGTAGCAAGTTCTAGTATGTCCCTGGTAGGGACACCTCTGAGAAAGGCTGTAGAGGTAGATGCAGCCCTGGTGGAATGTGATCTTATCCCCTGAGGGGTAGGTTTTCCATGTTGCTTATAGCAGAAAAGAATGCAATGGCCTAACCACTTAGAAATGGTTTGCTTTGAAATGGTCTTCCCCTCTGCCCCTGCAGCAAAGGCAACTAGCAGCTGTTCAGTTTTTCTGAGAGGCTCAGTCCTGTCCAAATAAAATCTTAGTTGTCTGTGCACATTCAAAGAGTGCAATATTCGTTCTCCTTTGTTCTATGGATTAGGAAAAAAGGTAGGCAAATGAATGGACTGATTAAGGGCCACACTGGATACCACCTTGGGCATAAAGGAAGGAATGGTCCTGAGGGACACCCCGTCAAGCCTGGAAGATGATGAAAGGCTCCACTGCCACAAGGGCCTGAAGTTCAGACACTCTTCTTGCTGAAGTGATGGCTAGAAGGAAAGCAGTTTTCCAAGAAAGGAATTTCAACTCTGCAGTTGCAGCTGGCTCAAAAGGAGGTAGAGCAAGCTTTTCCAATACAAAGTTAAGGTCCCAGGCTGGAGTAGGGGTTTTCCTGGGTGGTCTTCAATTGTTGGCCCTCTGAGCAATTGTTTCAGCAGGGGGTGAGAGAAGAGGGGTGGCTCAGTATTATAATGTGCTGAAATGGCTGAGGCATGAATTTTAATTGATGAGAAGGAAAGGCCCTTGTGGAGCATCTCTGTTAAGTATTGAAGAATATGCGGTAGGCTGGGCATGGTTGTGCTCATCCCTTGAGTACAGTATCTTTTCCATTTTTCAGCATATGACTTTCTAGTACTAGGCCTCCTGGCCTCCAGAATTACATCTAGCACCTGCTTACTGAGGGATGCTACTGGAGAGCTCAGGGAATTAGCCAGGCTGCAAGGTTCAGGGTTTGAAACTGGGGGTGCAGAACCTGGCCCTCCTGCTGGGACAGCAGGGATGGGATCTGAGGCAGGTGCCATGGATCCAGCAGTAACATACTGCACAAGAGGGTGTACCAGTGTTGGTGTGGCTAGTCTGGTGCAATCAGTATTGTCCTTGGTTTGTCTTGTTTGATCTTTAGCAGTACTTTTGAGAGGAGAGGCAGAGGAGGAAAAGCATAAACTGAGAGGCTTTCCCAGGTGAAGGGACAGGGCATCCACTTTCCAAGCTTGGCTGTGGGAAGTCCTTGTGCAGAATTTGTCTAATTCGTAGTTCTGTGGGGAGGCAAACAGATCTATTTCTGGGTTCCCCCATTTGTTTCTCAAAATGTTGAATATCTTTGGTTCCAGTTTCTACTCGTGTGGGTCCATGAGATTTCTGCTTAGGTTGTCTGTCAGTGAATTTAGTTTGTCTGGCAGGAATTGAGCTTGTAGGTGCACTTGGTAGCTCAAGGCTGTGTTCCACAGTGCCATGGCTAGTCTGCAGAGAGGGTACAAGTGGGTTCCCCCCTACTTGTTTATGTACCACATAACAGTGGTGTTGTCTGTCTTTACCAACAATTGTCCTGGAAGAATGTGGTCCTTGAAGGCTGTCAGTGAATTCTGTACAGCTAACATTTCTTTTTGATGGATATGCAGGTGCATCGGACTCGGGTTCCATTTGCTCTGAATGCACTGCCCTGCCAAGTGAGCCCCCCATGCATAGTCTGATGCATCTGTTGTTAGGGTTTGGGCAACAGGGGGTAGAATGAATGGCAGTCCCTTGTTGCGGTGGCAGGCCTCTGCCCACCAAAGGAATTCTGTCTTTAAGCAAGGAATGATAGGAATCATTGATTCCAGGTCCTGTGAATGTTGACACCATAGGCTTTTTAGATACCATTGTAGTTTCCTCATATGCAGTCTTGCATATGGAATTAGTATAATGCAAGAGGCCATGAACCCCAGGGCTTGCAGGATTTTCCTTGCAGCTGGGTCTCTGTGGCCAGTAGCTTGAAGTAGGCTGTCAAATAAACTTGTTTCGCTGGTGTGAGGTAAGCCATCTGGGAAGTTGTGTTCAAGCTTGCTCCCAGGAATACAATTTGTTGGCAGGGTACTAGATGAGATTTCTTTTCGTTTATGGTGTACCCCAGAGAGGTTAGAAGTTTCTTTACAAATGCCAGATGATTTAGTAGCATGTCCTGGCTTTCTGCCTGAATTAGACAATCATCCAGGTATGGATATATTTGAATATTTCTTTGTCTGCAAAATGCAATGACTGGAGCTAGGCACTTTGTGAATACCCTAGGTGCAGTAGATAAGCCAAAGGGAAGTACAGAGAACTGATGGTGCATGCAGCCTACTCTGAAGCACAAGTATTTCCTGCAAGATTCCCTTATTGGAATGTGCAGGTAAGCTTCCTTTAAGTCTAAGGTTGCCAACCAGGCATCTTTGCCTAGTATAGGAAGCAGCTGCTGAAGTGTTAGCATTTTGAATTTTGGAATTACCAAAAAGGTGTTTAGAATACAGAGGTCCAGGATAGGACGCCAGGATCTGTCTTTTCTGGGTACCAGGAATAGTCTTGAGTAAAAACCTTGTACCATTTCTTCTGATGGGATAGGTTGAATAGCCCTGATACTTAGAAGAGAGAGAACCTGCTGTTGAGCCTCTGCCCACTGATTTGGGGGTAGGTCTGGCCAACCGTTTGGGGTTAGTAAGGCATGGAAGTGAAATCTGTATGCTTGGTAAACTATATTTAAAACCCATTTGTCCTGGGTAATGAGCTCCCAGTTTTTCGCATGCAGTGCGATCTTTCCCCCCCAAAGGAGCATGCAGTTGAGCACGGCTGAGAAGGTTTAAGGTTAAGTCATTGTGACAGTTTTCCATGGGGGGGGGGGGTCTTACTACTTCCAGTTTTGAAAGTGGAAGCACCCCACTGCTTAGGCCTGTGAGTACCTTGAGACTGTTGCCTAGGTGGTCTGCTGTTCCTGGGCTTGGACTGAGAAGGCCTGGAAGAGGCAGGAAAGGATAAATTCTTAGAAGGCCAATGCCTACTGAATCTGGGAGGCTGTACTTGCAGGAAATCTTTTAACAGTTTGCATAGATTTAGCTTTTTCCTCCGTCTTTTTAAGGACGACTTCTGCTTTGTTGCCAAACAGGCGACCTTGGTTTAAGGGAGCATCCAGTAATTTAGCTTTAACTTGATCTGGCAAATTTTGCTCCTTAAGCCAAGCATGCCTTCTAAGAACAGACCCAGTGACAGCAGCCCTGCAAGATGCTTCTAAAGAGTCAAAACCACATTGCAAAATATGTTTACCAACTTGTTCAGCAGAATGCATTAAATCCTGTAATTCTTTATTTTCATCACAATCAGGAATCAACATAATTTTCTGTTTAAGTAGTCCCATAATATGTTGCTGATACTTTAAAATATGAAACTGGCAGTTTAAGGCCCTAATGGCCAAAATAGCAGAAGTGTATACTTTCTTACCACATCTGTCCAAGGCCCTGGAATCTCTATCAGAGGGGGTAGGGTTTTTGGCAGTAGTAGCCTTAATGCCTTTAGGTCCCTGGGAAATGGTCTCTGGGTCCACAGTGGGATTCTTGAAAAGGAACTTGAGAGTGTCAGGTAACTCTGTAATACCTGTCAGGTTTCCTGGGAGCTGAAGGTAAAGTGTCTGGAGCCAGGCTAGATTCCAAGAAGGCATCATCTACAATGTCCAGGACAGGCGGGATAGCCAAAGGCCTGTGTTGAGGTAGGAGTAAGAATTCCCTAAGCCTCTTTTTCGAGTCAAGAGTAATCCTGGCTTTCCCAGAGGAAATGCTCTCTAAGAGTGTGCAAGGTTTCACCAAAGGAAACATCTTCTGGAGGGGAAGCAGAGGGAATGGAGTCCTCTGCGTCAGAATTCTCATAGGCAGGTAAGGGCAAATCCTGGTAATCAGAAGAAACAGAAATTGCAGAATCCTGATCAGAAGAATCAGAAGGAAAATCAATTCTAGGTCTCTTAGAGGGAGAAGGCTGGCTTCCCCTAATTAAAGTAATAAGATCTTCAGCTATTCTTATTTGTTTTTTAGGCATATGGGCCTGACCATGCAGTTTGGATGTCGGTTTTCTAGGCGTGGGTCGAGATTTAGGCCTTGAAGAAGAAGATGTCATCGGTTTGAAATGCAAGTCCGTAGGCCTGAATACACCCTCAGAAGCCGGTGCCTGCACAGCGGCTCTGGACCCATCCAAAGTAGAGACATCCACAGGTTCCATAGTCGAAGAAGCATCTCGCGGCATACCGGACTCCGAATGGGTCTCAGTAGAGGCCTGCGAATCTGAAGTAGCTGGTATCAGGGGCTGCAAAACCAAGTACCGGCGAACTAGTGACTAGCTTAACGGAAATGTCGGCGGCAGCTTTGGACCTATGCGGTCTGTCTCTGCCTTTAGCTTTATGTTTTTTCAGAATGTCGGTAGTCAGATGGCTTACCAAAGCCTTTTCTGGATAATTAAACCGAGTACCGAAATAGTTTGCTGCAAAAATGGACCAATGACAAATAGTTCAAGGATTGAATAAGGCACAAAACCAACAGCGAGGGACATCGTGGTCTGGGCCTAAGCAAGGAATGCAGTACGAATGAAAATCTTTATGAGGTATTTGCTTTCCACAGGTAATACAATTGTTAACTTTTACTGACATTGGTTTAGAGCAAGAAAAAGGATCCCCAATGGGGTACTTAGCTTTTTTGAAGACTTCGGTTCTGAAACTCGAAAACAAAAATTTCAGGAGTCTGCCGACCGGCACTTGTGAACTGCTTCTGCTTTGGGCACTGCGCAGCAAGAAAGACTGATGTAATGGCGTCGGCTGCATGCTTTATACCCCTGACTACCTGATGTCATGGAAGATGAGAGAGCATCCGACACAGGACCCAAGACTTTGATATTCAGGCCGGCTGAGGGCTACCTGCGGGCATATAACCCAAATGTAATGACTGCAACAGTGAAACACGAAGAACATTAACACATTTTAACTATTTTGCAAGGCTTCCTGGTTAAACCTGCCTGTAGCAATTCTGCATTTTGGATAGTGAATGTTGACAATAATGAACATAAGAAGGGGGGCACACTCGAGCATGTGCATGCAACAGATGAGCTGCGCTGTTTCTCTTGCCCCAGTAAATATATACAAATTTTTCAAAAATTATGGAGCTCCATTTGCCCTTTTTGGTTGTGTAGGTTTTCAATGAGTGGACTGGTTATGAAGAAGGAAGCAATAGTTGGGAATTAAGAGTCTTGCTATTATTGGTGTGGGAGTTAGCTATATGGTAGAATTTGCTACATTAAATGTACATGGCTTGAATGTGGCTTTTAAGAGGAAAGCTTTACTAAAGTGCATGCAAAAAAAAAACACGTGTGGTATTGCTTCAAGAAACTTAAGTTAAAAAAAAAGCTTCAGTAGATTGGCATAAGTGCTGGAAATGGACTTTAACAACTAGTTCAGCTAATATTGCAAAGAGAGGAGCTGCAATCTTAATTAGTTTCTCCCTAAACTACAGAATGTTGGAATGTAGGAAAGACACAGTAGGAAGAAGGTCAACAGTGCTAGTGGAAAGCCCTAGTGATGATACTTTGTTAGCTACTTACTATGGACCCATTGTTGATGACTCTGGAACCTGGATTCAGCTAGTAGCAGTACTGACCGGATATAAACAGAAGAGCATACCTATTATTTTGTGTGGGGATTTAATACAGTATTAGGTCCATTCAGGACACATTTTATGTACGTTCCAAGCGCATACTTGGAACAAACTAAGAGTATTCATACCACCAAGCAAAGTCTACAACTAGCTGATGTTTGATGCACCCACTAAGAGAGAGATTTTACTTTCTATTCAGCATGTAACAATAGTGGCAAAACAAGAAACTAACTAGAACCACAAGCAGGGATAAAACAACAGTTTTGTTTGCGTCTTTCGGCTTTTCCCGGTTAGGGGTCGCCAGAGCAGAACTCCGGTCCGCTAATTATTGGCAGTAGAGTTTTACGTGCTGGCTTGCCGGGCTTAACGCACAACCTTCAACGAAGGAACGCCCGTTCACACATGTCGCCACACAGAAGACGCTCTGAGAATCGAACGGGCAACGTCTAACTGTGAGGCGACAACACAACAGTTGTTTGTTCAAAAAGTATAAAGTCCACAACTTACTTAAAAAGTTGCTTTTGTAAAAAGTAAGAAATGTTTATTCCAGAAGTTTCAAATCCAAAGCGTACTTACAGAATTATGTTGCAAGTGCAAAGAACACTTTCACCTAGACAGACTTCTTCAGGCAAAAATCTGAACAACTCATTCTGTTTAGCTTATATAATCAGGATGTAGTCACACAATCAAATCACAAGTTAAAAAACTGTAGTTGCATGGTAAGATTAAAATATAAAAGGTGTATAAAATTATGTGTAAAACATTTATAAGTAACAATGAACAGTTAGAAATAAAAAGTAAATATAAGTGATAACCAGACCTCTCAACCAATTGGGGACAAATTTCAACAAAATCAGGAACAAGTCAAGAAAAAATCAGGGACAAGTCAAGAAAAAATCAGGGACACTTAAAATATTAGTGCGATTAACTTGAAACATTGACAGAATCAGAGCATATGAATCCATGCACATTTTCTGACTTCTATAACTCTTAATTAGTGTAATTATTCATTAAATGTAATTCCACACCTTTCCTCCAAAAGTCACTCGTTTTAGGAGGGATTAAGAGGAACAGAGTTAAAATTTGAGTCAAAAACAGGGACAGTTGAGAGGTATGGATAACACTACTTATGAAATTTTGATTTTTAAAACATATAATATGGAAACAAATACAAGAAGTTCAGTGTATTTGAATTTCAAATGGGGCTTTATGGTAACCATGTCATTCAATCCAGGGGGTATGTGTGCCTTCCATCTAAAAATCCATTGCAGTTCTATCCTCTTTGTATGCAATTTTAAGTCACCCCCTCTGACTGGTGCATGTATAACTTGCAAAATAGCAAATTTAAAGGTATCAGTTAGATCTGTATTAAGAGTATGTTTGTATAAGGCATTTATTTGAACACGTCTCATGTCTGACATGTGTTGACCTATTCTCTCTTTTAGTTTTCTATTTGTCTTGCCTATTTAATATGGTTCACACTTGGTGCAGTTTGCTATATATATATTAAGTTTTGTATGTTACGGTTGCCAAATGCTTTTGTCAGTATTAATATACTTGCAGAAAATATATATTCATTAAATTTGTGCGTTCCTTGCTTACTAATATAAAAATAACACATATTTTTTGATTGCTCTTTATAGCAAAAAATGTTCTTTTAAGTTACTAGTTCTTTTATAACTAAAACTTGGTGGATCAGATACAATGTTCCTTAGCTCAGGAATCTATGTTAAAATAGACCAGTATTTTTTAGCAACATTCTTTATGGCTGGTGTACTTCAATCATGCCTAACAGTATATCTTAGTTTGATATGATTATGACTAGTGGATGACCTTGTACCTCTGTTAGTGGTTAGCAGGGGTGTGTACTTTGTGGATCTCGTTTATATAGTCTTGTTTATTTATATTAGTATGTCATTGACTAAACTCTCTGCATGAATTCTAAGGCGGTAATTTTAAGTTGCTTTTCCATTAATGTGTCATTTGTATTTAGTTGAGCTATCCTGACAAATTGATTTTTAACAATGTTTGGAGAGATATGTGGTAGATATAAACTGGTTCTATGCAGATATGTATTTTTCCTGGATGGTTTTCTATACATGGTAGTGTCTATATCACCAGTACGAGCTTTATTTAAGGCTATGCCAAGGAAATTAATTGTATGAAAGGACACTTCACATTTAAATCTTAAAAATTCAGTAGTTGTAGAGATGTATGACTCAAATTTCCTGAATTGTTTTAATGTACCTTTCCATAATAAAAAAGGTCATCCACAAACCTTTTATAAAATTTTACATTTCTGAGATGGGGATTCTTTTCACTGATTAGCTGTTATTTCTCCCACTGATACACTACTGGCCCGTCTTCTTGCTCATACTATTGGTCTACATGGAGGAGATACAAGTTGTCAACACCTATGCCAACACTGTAATGTACCATGTCCCAGCTTAGATTTAGAGAATGCAATGATAATTGGTCTTCCTGAAGTTCTTGGTTCTATGTAAATAAAATCAATGAACATCAAGTAGGTGTACTATATATTCTCCTTAGAGTACTTTGGAAAGTATACAGGCAAATTGATGGTCTGATATATGTTGGACTCAGATGCCACCCTATAAATGAAAGATGGTTTGGTTTTAAAAAAACCCTGGCCTTATGAAAAACCAAGTAAAGTGGCTTACATGCAAGAGCCTGAAGTTCTGAAATTCTCTTAGCAGAAGTAATTGCCACCAAAACAATCATTTTCCATGTTTAAAACTTAATATCCACTGAATCTGCTGGTTCAAAGGAGGACTGTGTGGTAGCCTTAAGCATCACTGTGATCCCAAAGAGAGATAGAATCTCAAATTAGAGGGCAATGAGGAAACGTTCCCTTAAGGAAAGCCTTAGACACCTTTAATGAAGCTATACAAGTCTCATTACTATCTGTGTGAAAATTATAAATGGCTGCCAGTTCAAATTTGATTGTTGAAAAACTTGAACCTTTTTGAAATAGTTCAGATAGAAATTCTAGAATACAGGGAAGGGGAGCTGAGAGTTTAAACCTTTTCCCATAGCCCAGAAAGAAAATCATTTCCATTTGCTTTGAAACGCTCTTCTGGTGCTACATTTTTGTGAAGAAGAAAGAATATGAACATTTTCTGTAAACCTAGTTTCAATGGCCATAGTAAGAATTGGAGTAACCAAGTGGTTAATTTCAGGGAGTCTAGGTCTGAAAGAGGATGTCCAGAAGGATGAGGTATTAGATCCAGCCTGTGGGTCAGAGTGTAGGGTGGAATGGGCAGTTGAGACCAAAAATACGGGAATCTAACATGTTGTGGCCAGTATGGGACAATGAGGATCACCTTGGCTTTGACCCTTCTGGCTTTTTGAATGAATTCTATAATTACAAGAAACAGAGAGGATACATAGAGAAGACCCAGGGGCCAACTGTAGATCAGAGCTTCCCTTGGTGACTGACCCTGTGGAGGGATCAGGGCAAAGTAACTGCTGCACTTGTTATTCATGTAGGAGGCAAACAGGTCACAGCAAGGTTGGCCCCAGCAACTGAAGATATCATTTGTTAGTGTTGTATTCAGGGACCCACTCATGAAACAAAATAATGTGTATTGCCATTAGAAAGTGATGGAAAGACACTGCCCCTGCTAAACCCTCACGGCCTCACAACACAACGGGCAAGACCTGGTACCCCTGTTGGATAATGTGCCAAACCAGTGACATGTTGTCTTTCTGGATTACAATCACACCTAAGTGCATACAATGCAAAAGGACAGCTCTCATTTCCAAAACAATGATATGGAGATTGGTCTCAAAGAGTGTCCATGTAACTTGAACTATCTTTCTCTTGTAATACCCCCCCACCCTAAAAGGGAAGCATCCATGGCAACTACTGTTACAGGTGAAACTACTGCTATAGGTGAAAGTGGAGAAAAAAATGACCTACTGTCAATGCTGACAAAGAGATCCACCATTCTATGTGGATTCTGCATACAGAGGTCAATCTGACTGGAGTGGTGAAGGGGTGAAAACGTTGAGACTATTGGACTGAGACAGTCCACTGCAGAATCCTCGTATGAAATCTGGAGATGGGAACAAAAATGACTGCTGAAGCCATCTGTACTGGAGTCTTAGAATTGTGTGTGCTGGAGAGGATGGATTGTCTAAAACTTGTGACGCTATCTGGCAGATTGAATGAACTCTGTGTGGAGGTAAGGTGGCTGACTGAATTGTAGTGTTCAGGTGGCATCCGATGAATTCAAGATTCTGAGTAGGGAACAATTTGCTTTTCTGTCTCTTCACCAAAACTCCCTGATGGCGAAGTAACTGGAGTAAGAGGTCCCCCTCTGAATAATCAGTAGCTCCTTGGTCGAAGTGGTGAGGAGCCAACTGTCTAAATATGGAAGCACCTGGAGTCCTTGCAGTCTGAGAAAAGCTGTTACTGCTGCCATACATGGTAAACAAGCAGGGGCTGTGATGAGTTCAATGGGAAGAGCTCTGAATTGGAAATGATTGCCTCCCAGCCAGAAAAGGAGAAATCTTCTGGAATGTCAGTGTATTTTTAAGTGGTAACAGGCAGTCTAGAGATTGATAAAACAAATCCAGTTGTCCTTTTTGAGTAGAAGCAAAATGAACTGAACCACAACCACACAATTTTGTCTGTTTCACATATTGGTTTAAAATGGCTTAGGCCTAATACTGGCCTTAGGTCAGTTGTCTTTTTTGGAACTAAAAAGAACCTTAAGTAGACACTGGATCCTATCTGGTCTGGCGGGACCTGCTAGATGACTCTTTTCCAACAGCTTGGTTATTTCTACTGTTGCGGATTCCAACTGATTGGGTGGAACTAAGGGAATCCTTACTTTTGCCTGAGGCATTGTTAGACGTGCTAATGACTATTCTCTAGCAATTATCCACCCAAGAATCTGCGGTGATGGCCCAGCAGGTTTGATGGTGTAGGGATAGGTGCCCTCTGACTACCTCCACAGTCCAACAGTTGGCAACCCTTCAGGAGTGCTGGAAGGATTTCCAAGAAAAAGGCCTACAAAATTCTTGGTTTTGCAGTCCATTTTTGCCTCTTGGGTGACATACATTGAAACTACCTCCTCCTCTGCTGATGAGAGGTCTGGCAGAAGAAGCCTTCTAGGTAGGACCTTGCAGTGCCTAATGCTCTAGCTGTCCCATCAGCTTTCAGACATTCGAAATAGAAGATAAGGTAGAAAGCTTGGATTGTATGGTCTTCTGGATATCTGATGGCAGAGGCCCTGAAAGAGAATACAATTCTCCTTGAAACTGAATAATATGGACTATGTAGATCAGCACTCTCTCTCAGGGGAAACGTCGCTGAAGCATATGCCTCAAGACACTGAACTCCCAGTTAGGGGGATGGACAGACTAACTCTCTTCTGAGAGTTCCTTCTTTGTGGCTGCCACTATGACCATGGCATTGACGAGGGGACCCTTACTACAGTGACGTCTGTTTTTCAGAGCTATCAAAATCCTGTCAGATGTTTTGGGTATAGGCTCTGCAGTATCAGGCTCTTTCCAGGCTTGATGAGACATTAGATCAATAACAGCATCCAGGGAAGGGACCAGACAGGATGCAGAACAGCCAGCTACAAAAGCATCCATAAACACAGATCTTTCCAGGAAAGGCATATTTGTGGACCAACTCCCTTTCTATTTGACCAATTCCAGAATTTCGCCTAAGGAGACATATCCAAAGGGGGATCTAGAGAAACCTTCCACCAAATTTGTCTTCTGCGACAGATTCTGGTGATGAATCCAAGTGCTTCCTTTTGCACATCTGCTTTCTCTGTGCCTACTGTTGGAGAATATCTGGCAATGGGTCTGAATCAGATTTAGAACTCAAAGAGTGTTTTGGGCAATGTCCCTAGCAACAAGAAGGAGCAGATTCCAGAGCAGAATAAGTCTGAGGTTGAGCTGGATCCAAGAGATGAGACACCTCTTTTCTCTAGTGTGATTGGACCTGATGAAAGACCTCGAAGGCAGAGGAAGGCATATGAGCTGAGGAAGTCTTTCTAAAAGGTGGAACAGAAAGAGACCCCAAAGCTTAAACCCTTCCAGGCTCAGAGGCTGACACTGGAGCAGAGCTGTGGAGAGCCGATGCTCCAAGAGGAAGGGACAGCTCTGACAACTTTGGAGTTGAACCCTCTCCTTGGCAGTCTTCTCCTAGGCCAAGCTTCAGCTTCAACTCTCTTCATGATCCAAGAAGCTCAGAGTCTTGAGAGACTAGGTCACTGTTGGAGCCGAAATGCATGGCACTATTGTCCACAAAGGCATTCCAGAGATCTGTGGAACAGAGGGCTTCGGTTCCGATGGATGGACCTGCAACGTAGTCAAACATGGAGGGTGGTGGTGATGTTCTTGACTCTATCAAAGAGGATAGAGCTGGAAGGCCCCCTAACTGTTATCTGTCTCCAGAGGAATTTCCACATTATCCTGTCAACGTCTGCTTTGGTGAGACTTTTAGAATGAGCAGACCTATAAGATGAGATTGATGCAGCCCTGGAGCACTGTTAAAGAGTAGTAAAATGGAGCTGAGGGCTAACTGGATCTAGAGCGACAGGCCTGAAAGGAAATGAAGAATGGATCCGAAGTTTTGCATCTGAGGGCTCTGACATTTTTTGACACCACTGAGGCTGGGGATCGGGGACAGTTTTTATAACACCCTTTTCAGAAGTCTTATCTTTAATAGGTACTGATAAACGTGAAAGGAGGATGCAAAAACACTTGTAAGCAAACAAAGCACCCTGAACCACTGCTAGGTAAGGGCAACACGGATAATAAGCGTGAAACAGATCACTTGAAATACACAAATGTGGAAAGTAACCAACCCGTTTTTGTCCAAAACTTCATCATCAGATAATGCAAATACATGCAATTAAGCATATATATACTCCACCATTTATTTAAATCAATGAAAAAAAATGCTAACAAACACAATTAGATAAATAAATAAAAAAAAATGCATGAAAAAACATAAAAAAAAAACACTACCACATCTGATCTTTGATCATGATCTTGATTTAAAAACAATATAACTAAAATACCAATATAAAAATTTAAAAAAGGTTTAAAAAACTTTTAAAATATGTATATATTCTCATTACAAATAAAACAATCTGCCAGTATAATTCCCTGTACTCTAAAAAGTCTCCACTACATACCACCCCTGGGTTTTTTCCTAACCTAATAAAATAAAAAAATTGAAATTCTGCTTCTAAACATATTTTTATGCTGGCCAATTTGTTTCAATACAAATGTAAAATGTTAGAGATGGATAATACTTATTTAAGGTATTGTTTAGAGCTTATCTTTAATAGGTCCCTTTGACTTGGCAGCTTCCTTAAACTTTTCTTTCTCCTTCTGTGTTGAGGAAGTGAGAAAAACCACTGAGGACCCTGAACTGGATGGAAGAAACCCCTCTAGAATAAGGTTGTCTCTTCTGCTCTGAACAACTTTATGGCCTAAAGAAGCACAAGCTTCACATTCAATTTCCAAGTGAGTCACTTCCCAACAACAGACACATTGAAATGGGTTGCTGTGGAGGAATTCTGTGACCAAGTTTATACATATATATTTTTATAAATAAATATATGTCCCCTTCAGTCGATCGAACGTTTACAAGTTCGAACCACATATGTCTGAGACCATATGTTCGAACTTGTAAAAGTTTGATCGGACTGAATGGAGATCTCCGTACAGAGCAGAAAGAAAATTTTTCCCATTTCCGCAATGTAGTGCGATCTCGGAGTTGGTATATTTAAGTAAGGGGGGTGTAGCCCCCCTACTACAGACGTTTCGTTTTGTGCTTTTTTGTTTTATGTGTTTTTATTTCAGTGTTTGAACTTTTACGAGTTCGAACATATGGTCTCGGCCATATGTGGTTTGAACTTGTAACAGTTCGATCTACTGAAATAGATATATATATATACATATATATATATATATATATATATATATATATACACATATATACACAAGAAGGAAAAGAAAATAACAGGAGAAGAAAAGACAGTATAATGTAAATATCAAGGATAAAATGAAAAATTACTTATTCAGCAAGAGCTCAGAGCCTCTGCCACCATTTGGTTAAAGCGGCAAGTATGATCTGAGGTAATTTGACAGTGCCAAGGGAATTATGGGCAGGAAAGGAGTCAGAACCCTGGATCCAAAGGTTTGAATTTGCTGAGGTTGGACCTGAATCTCAAAGGGTGAATCAGATGAAAATGGACAACATTGGAGTTTTACCTTTCTCTGATCACTCATGTTGTGGGTCCAACTGAATGAGACCTCCCTCTGTACTCGAACGCCCCACTGGAAATTTGATCCAATTTGGTTAAGGAATAAAGACATGCAAGCAATCATTCAGGGGTGGATTAGAGGGTATTGGAGTATAGTTCTAAATAGATTTGATATGAAAGACACCAAATGGTTACATTTCAAGGAGGTCTTGGCACGTACCTGTGCCCAAATTCAAAAGATTGCAAGAACCAGAGTCCCAGACAGCTAACATGGCAGCAGGCTATAGGGACTTGCAGCATACACATTGACTACATTTTTCACAACTGAGTGAGGCCAAGAGGCAATATACAGCAACAGTCTCAGCTATTACATCTTCTTCTTTCGGCTTTTCCCGGTTAGGGGTCGCCACAACGGAACTCCGGTCCGCTAATGATTGGCAGTAGATTTTTACGGTGCCAAGGTGCCAGCCTGATGCCCAGCCTTCAATGAAGGCATGCCCATTCAAGCATGTCTTTCGAATGCCACTCGCCCGTAGGGAAGACATGCAGACCCCACACAGAAGGCGCTCCAGCCGAGAATCGAACGGGAGAACCTCTTGCTGTGAGGCGACAACGCTACCGCTACACCGGCATCAGTGCAAAAATGGGAATAGTACAATCTTTTCTTTTGGGCAAAAGGGATATCATTACCCAAAGTATTGTGTCGAGAGGAACTCGGAGATTTAGTTTAGGGCAATGCGCCAACAACATGGATTTATTACAACCAAACCATACAAACCAAGCAATATTATGTGGCATGAGTATGAGGTCAATCATAAACAGGGCAGGGATGGCCTGAGTGCAGCATGCTCAGCATGCCTGAAGCAAGATGATATTCTTCCACTTGTAGCACGTTTCAAATCTATCCTATCATCATCTGTCACCCGACAAGAAATTTCAGAAGTTGCTGCTAAGCTACCAGTGGGCAAGCCCCTAGGTTGGATGGGTTTACCACAGATCTTTACAATACATATATGGAAGATTTGCTGGAGCATTTAATGGAATACTGTACTGTTGTAGAAAGAGTAGGCTTCTTTCCCTCAGAGTCTAATAAAGCTTTAGTGTTACACTTCTGAAAGCATGGTAAGGATCTGACTAATCCTGCAAACTAAAGGCCCATCTTGTTTCTACAAGTGTATGTAAAGATATATGCCTAGGTGCTTGCAAGGCATCTGCAAAGTATACTGCATTCGATTATACTGCCCAGCAAAAAGGCTTTATTAAAGGGAGAGGGGGTACCCCGGACTTAATCTGATTATGGCTCAACTATCACAAATATGAGGGGAAGATAGGTCAGGCATCAGCAGCAGTGCTACTGGACTTTCAAAGAGCTTTCAACACCTACCCTGGGAATTCATTTTGGCAACTCTACAGAGTATGGGATTCCCTGGACAATTTATTCAGAATGTCAAATATTGTATTTCAACTCATTCACCTGTTTGAATACTAATGGTATAATTTCACCTAAAACAGCATTACACACATGGACTTGCCAGGGATGCCCCCTATACCACCTTACTATTTATGCTGGCAACTCTTGTGCTGGACCTAGTGTTAAGGCACAAGCATGCAGATGATGCCATCACAATGCAAGAATACCTGGCATCACGGTTTGTGGATGATTATGTGCTCTGGCTAAGAAAGCCTAGCCAATCTATTCATTACATTTTAAACACATTGCAGGTTTTTGCAAAGTATCTGAGCTGCAAATGAATTTGAAAAAAAAACACTAAACTTTTTCCACTTACACACGAAACTCAGGTTACATAAAAAAACTAATTTTTGATGTGGTCACTCAGTGTGTCCAGGGATTACAGTGGATATGGGTTTAATTTAAAGACTACTCTAATATGTAATATAGACAAAAACACAGAAACTGACGCAAACAATAAGCTCATGGAAAGGCTTACTGTTACCTTTTTTTTTTTTTTAGTAGGGTGCAAATCAGAAAAATTATATGCTTACCACAGCTCTTACAGGTTAGGAGGCAATTACTATACTTAGCCCGAGAAAAAATTCTAGATAAATGGTAGAAACAAGTGCTGTAGGCGTCTTATTGGAAAATCTAAAGCCACGTATTAGCAGGATAAAAATTATATGCTGTATTCTCTTGGTTGTGTGTGTGGGGGGGTTCCCCACCCCCAATATTTTACAGTATGCTATCTACATTGTGGGGTGGCAGTATATTAGGGACATACTCCATTGCAAGCCACTCTGGTTCACAATGGAGTTTTGGAATAGCCTTCAACAAGAAGACCGATCTCAGCCTAATCAAGCCAATAAGGTATGGGATTCCAGGATGACTGGAGTAATGATTTTAAGCAACACAGTATAGCTGCAAAAGATCCAAGACTTCTAGATCGATGGTACTGCCTACCTCATGCATATGGGAAAATCCTTCCGTAATTGGATTGCTATTGGTGTATTCAATAAAGGTGATGCTTGGGACATGGCTAGCAATAATATTAAAAGAGAAGTATATGATTATATAGCTTGTTGTGGGAGAGTTTGTCAATTATTGCTGGAATCAATAAAGATTCTTACTTACAAAAAATAAACAAATAATGAATGCAACAAAGGATACATTTTATTTTAGGCGATATAAAATTAACAAGTGTTGATTAAAAGATGAGCTGAATTCGCACAAACACAGAAGAACAGATTATGATGGTAAATAAGGAAGGACTGCTTGACCTACACACCCTGGCCTTCTTCCTACTTGCCTCACAACCCTTTATAAGAATTACCTTATGTTTGCTCCAAGTACTCTTGAATTTGATAACAGTTTTCTCAACCTATAAATTCTCAATTATTATTTTAACCATGCAATACTCTCTCAGGGAAAAATATTTATTGCCGAGTCCAATAAGCTACCTGCCCTTTATCCTGTAACTGTGTCAGATCTTAATTTATTAGCTATGGTACCTAGATGGACTTTTATGTATTCCCTTGAGGCACTTAAAACATTTCTCCCTTATCACCCTCTGACTTCAATCATCAAAACTGTGCATATTAAGCTCTTTCAATGTGCTTATCTTATCACTCCTTGTGAAGACTGTATGTCACTGCTCTGCTGTCCTCCTTGGAAATGATTGTACCCTATGTACACACAAACACAGGGCCTCTGAGACTCGGCAAATACTCCAGACATACTGCAACAATTAGAGAAACGACTTATTTCCTTTTGGTAATACATGCATCTCTCCGTATCCCAATGGCCTTTATTGCTGCTTTGCCAAACTGCTTGCTTACTTTTAGATTATCTCATAGGACCATTCCCTTCATGAGTTCTTGCTTTGCAAATGCATTATTCTATATTTTTATAATGAATGTAATCAGCCATGTCTGTAAACCATTATGTTTTAGAGCAGTCCCACAGGTCATAGGTAGGCACTAAGCTATTGGCCCAATGGCCCAACAAGGTTCCCTGGCTTACGCCACCCAAGAAAGTTAATTTCCTGTGCCCCTGTCGAGCAGAGCCACAAAAGTGATCTCCGGGGTGTATTTCCTATTTCCCAACCACTCATCAAGATTTTTGTTAAAGAGTGCTAATGAGGAACTTTGCTTGACATAGATGGGTAGCTTGTTCCAGAGTATAGGAAGTCTCTGGGACAGGAATCTATCCCTCCAGCATGTCCTGTTTATTGTGGTGACAAGGTTTAGTTCCCTAGAGCGTGTAGCTTGGAGGGATTTGGATTTCTTTAGGTGTAGCATGTCCAACAGCTCTGGGTTTAACATCACTTAATATGTTAGGGAGAGATCTCCACAGAGTAGGCGATATGCTACAGAGAAAAGCTGGAGTTTTTTGAGACGGTCAGTGTAAGGCATCTGTTTGAGGCCAGTAATCCTCTTTGTGAGATACTTCTGTGGCCTTTCCAGCTGCTGCAGATGTCTTGTGAGGTATATTCCAAAAGGGGCGTTGTACTCTATAATTGGTCTAATGACTGCCGCATAGAGGGGAACAATGACCTCTTTTTTCCTGGATGAGAACCCTTTTGTGATGAGGTGTGCCACATAGAAGCATTTCCTGACTACTGTGGCGATGTGATTATCAAAGGAGAGACTACTGTCCACCTGGGTCCCAAGGTCTCATCACACATTTGGCATTGAGTAGACTACCGTTTATGTCGTAGTTCATGGATACAGAATTTTTACCAAAGGGGATGACAATGCACTTTTTGGCATTGAGCTTGAGGCCATGCCTCTGACACCAGGCATCTGTCTCAGTGAAGCCCTTCTGTAGGATGTCCACATCATTTGGGGACTTGACTATGGCTCCTAGTTTGCAGTCATCTACGAACTTCGTTAGCCAGAGGCCTTCTGTGTTAGCCTGTACGTCAGAGAAGTAGACACCAAACAGGAGAGGTCACAGGACTTAACCCTGTGGTACTCCACTTGTCACTGATTTGAAGTCAGATTTGGAGTCTGCAACTTTACAGTGTGGGTTCTGCCAGTGAGCCAGTTGGCAACCCATCTTGTGATGCAGGGATTTATACCTAGTTTAGTGAGTTTAGCTATATTTCCAAAATGGGGGATGGTGTTGAAAGCCTTGGCGAGGTCAAGATAGGCTGTGTGAACCAGCTTACCCTCGTCTACGGCTTTGGTGACTGCCTCAAAGAAGTCGATCAGGTTCAGAAGGCATGATCTGTCTTTCACAAACCCAAACTGGGTGGGGTCCAGAGTTTGGAGGTTACCAATGTCTTTGTTTACGAGTTCCATGATGATACGTTCCATGGCCTTGCAGACCAGACTAGTCAGGCTAATAGGGCAATAACTCCCAAGATCAGATATAGTCTTTCTAAATCTGTTCTATCCTTTCTACTCAGTCTTGTCAACCTTTTTGCATTTTATGTGCAATTCGCAAAAAGGAAACGTTTCCCTTTCAGACCTTCTGCAATGTTACTTATACAGTCACTGAAAAGGAATGGCTGCAGTACTTACCACTCTAAGAAGAACATTGGTTATCTTTTCATCTGAGAATTATCCATTGGATATTACCTACTGTGTCCTTTTTCCTAACTAGCAGACCATTCCACCAACTTACAAAGTTCTCCAAAAGTCTATCAGGTTCAGTAAACTTGTGTGGGCTACAGTGTCAAACACCTTGCTAAAGTCAGAAATAAAATGGAACACTGGATTTTTTCATCTTTTCTCCATACCTGTCAAAATGTTATACTAGCAGCACAATACGACATTGCTGTGCCAGACAAGAGTCATGACACTTGTCTGCCTTAATTATTTATTTTTTTTTAAGTTAATTCTCTTTGTACTGAAGGGCTGGTACCTACCTCAATCTGTCACTCTCAGTCATAAAGAAAAAAAAAAGGTATATTCAGGGGATAGGGGGCTGTTCTACCCTTATACCTTATAAGTTTATATTGTCTACCTATCTACCTACTTGTCTAGCTGTCAATCCATCACACTATCCACTTATCTACCTGTTTTTCTCTCTAAATAAAATTAAGCTAGACTATGGGAGTGAGGAAAAATAAGGTGATGTTACTGAACAGGCAACTCTGAATGTTTGCATAAGCATGTTACTTGCTATTCTGGACCCACACTTATTTTTATTTATTTATTTATTACATTTGTTTACTGGGTAATGTCCGACTGGGCCAGGAGCCTATTTTCAGTGGAGGTCCAGGGAGACAAGCTCCATTAAGTAAAATAATAAAGAAATTAACATTACTAACAAATTGACAATACTAATTATATACAAATCAATTTCAGTTTGAGTAACAGTATTAACAGTACACAGCATATACAGTGAAGCAATAGGGAGATACAAAAATACAGCAGGCATTGACAGTGATATAAGAGTTGTAATATAGAAACAGCAATATTGTATCTGAAACCATGTCCAAGGTGCTGAAGAAAAATGTAGGATATTAGCATTACTGTGAGGTACAAAGGGGAAGGTTAGTAGCCACAGGAAAGGGCTAGAGTTAGAAGGAGAGGAAATTAAAAGATGTAGTTAGGGATAGGCAGATACAGCCTGGAGCATAGCAGGAACAAAGTCAGTGATTGGCTAGACAGTCCTTTAGGAGTTGTTTGAAACAAGCAACGTCAGAAGCACAAAACAGAGTTCGTACGAGAAACAAGGTAAAAACAAAGTAACGTGGATTTACAGAAGAGACTAAGACATTTCATCCGAGTGATTTTGTTTTAAATGACTGCCATGTCAAATTACTTAAGTTTGGTTTGGGTTTTATACCAAGCCATAGATCTTGTTTGACTCGAACTATTTTCCAGCTTAAAATGGACAGTAGAAAGCTGAATTTAGCTCTTATTTTTCAAGATTCTTTTATTAAGAAAAATCTTAGTAGACGGTCTACTTTTAACCCTTCACTGCATTTCACAATTAAACAATTTGAAGCTTTTTGTGAAAGGGATATCAGAACATTGTTGAATAACAAGACTGTACAGCTATATTATAAATTTAAATGCTGCTGAACGCCTTGCTCTGAAAGAATTATGTGATGTGAAAACTGTACGATTCATGAAAGCCGACAAGAGGGGATGGTTTGCTGATTATGAATAATAATGATTATACAACTGCTACTGAGGATATGTTGAGTAACAAGGAAGAATATCAAGAAGTTTTTTTATATGCTATACATACTAGGTATAAATAAGTATATTCAGCCTTGGAAGACATGTTGTTAAATAAATAAATAGATATTAACCTATACAACTTTTTTAATACAAAACATCCGCATATAGGGATTCTGTTTGGTATACCTAAAATTCATAAAAATCCCAACAACCCCCCTTTTAGGCCTATAGTATCAGCAGTGGGTAGTATAACTGAATGGATGTCTATGTATTTGGATTCTATATTAAATCCAATGGTACAATGTTTACCCTCATACTGTCGAAATTCTTGGGATTTTTTTAGATCATATTAGGAATTTTCAGGTAAATGGATGTCTTGTTAATGAATGCTTCACTCTTGCTACTGTAGATATAGTCTCTTTATTTATGTCTATACCAATCAATGTAGGCATAGAATTCATCAGAGACTATTTAGAAAAATACAGTGACAAGTCTGATCAAATTTATGCTATTTGTACATTATTGGATTTGGTCTTAAATGGTAATTATTTCATGTTCCATGATACATATTATAGACAAAAGAAGGGTGTAGCAATGGGGGCATGTGTTGCCCCTGCTTTTGCGAACCTTGTCTTAGGTTGGTGGGAACATGAAATTCTACCAACAACGGTTAGTTTTGAGAGTATTTTGTTTTACGACAGATTTGTGGATGAACTGTTTTTTTATTATTATTTAGGGTGATATTGATGTTAATATTTTTATAACATCATTGAATAAGACATCAAACTTCTTGTCATTTATTTTGGGTTGTTCTAGATATGAGATTAATTTTTTGGATATCAAACTTAAATGTGAAAACAGATCAGGCAGTTTTCTTAGTACTATTTTTAGGAAAAATAAGTTTTCTAATAATTATTTGTATTGGTTAAGTAATCATCCGAACTATATAAAACTAAATATTCCAAGAGGAAAATTTATTACAGCATCACCCATGATTAGTGAGGACGATATATTTATTAAAGAGATTGAATATACATATCACCAGTTTATTTTTAGAAAGAGGCTATCCAGCAGATTTGTTGGAGAAAACAGCTATGGAAATTATTGCTAAAAGGCATGTTAAGTTCCCGCCAATATTGAAGGAAGGTTTTAAAGGAAAGTCTAAAGCCGATGAAAATACAGTCAAGCAATTGCTACGTTGTTGTTTGGAGATGTCTGTTGACACTCCAGGCATCAAAAATATTATTACACAGAACTGGAGAATTATCAGCAGTCATAAGGATACAAGACAGGTATTAGGTGACCCTCCATTATTTGTTAATACTAGGGCTGGTAGTATAAAACAATTATTAGACAAAGATAAAAGTGTCAACATTTGTAATAATACTATCAATACTAATAAAAATAAAGGTACTTATAAATGTAATGGTTGTACCAGTTGCAGGTATATTTATGAAAGTTCCTTTGTGATACTATCTCATTTGAATTTCACTATTTATTTTAATTCAAGATATGGATGTGGCTCTATGGGTGTGGTTTATTTGGCTTTGTGTTCATCTTGCAAAGCATTTTATGTGGGTATGACAACTAGACGTTTAAGAGATAGAATACATGAACATCTAAGGGCTATTAAGAAAAGGGATGAAAACAAAGCCTTGTTCAAACATTTTAAGTCTTGTACTAAGTTTAATAAGTTTCTTTTTATGGTTTTAGAACAAGTCCCTTTGGATAAAAGAGGGGGCAATTTTAGGAATCAAGTAGAAATTTGAGAAGTTGGCAGATAAAATTAGGGGCGGATGTTATACCAGGTTTAAATGAGCATATTAACATCAAATGCTTTTTAGAAAAAAGGAAACTAAAGAGCTACTAATATTGTAGTTCTGTTTTTTCTTTAAGATGTAATTGAATTTATTGGTTAATTAGTCACATGCCATATGTATGTATTGGATGGGAACTGTGTTTTATTTATTCTGATGAGGTGCTTTTACGAAAGCGGAGATCAAAACTTTTGCACGCTAATCCAGTTGCTGGTTTTTCTGTGGTGTTTCTGTGGATTTTTTATTATTTTTTGTGAAGTGTTATTCACTTGGCCCTTGTGGTGAATTGTTTTTTAGTTTTGTTGAGAAGTAGTTGGCGGGAATCTGAGTCAAAAGCTTTAGACATATCCAGGAAGATAGATGAGACTAGCTGGCCCTCATTTATGAGTTGTTGAATGGTGTTAGTGAAAGTCATTATGGCAGTGCTAGTGCTATGTTTAGGTCTAAAGCTGTGTTGAGAGGTGGATAGTATGTTGTGACTAAGGAAGTGGTTAAGGAGTTGGTTGTGGATGCATTTTTCTAAGAGTGTGGCAATAGGTGAGAGAATGGCTATGGGACAGTAGTTATTTAGTTCTTTAGAGTATCCACATTTGTGGAGGGGAATGATGTGTAATATTTTCCAGAGAATTGGGACATATTGTTCTGCGATGGAAAGGTTAATCAGGATAGATATGGAGTAGGCAATTGAAGGGGCGGCAATTTTTAGAAATTCATTGGGTAATTGGTCTGCTGGAAGATAGCGTGGTTTTCGTTTGGATAGGAGTGTTTTTATCTAGCTAGTTTGAATGACAGTAAAAGTGAAAGGGTTGGGGTGATCTGAGCTGGGAGTGGGAAGAGTAAGAGGTTGATTTGCTTGGCTGCCTAGCAGGGAGGTGGTTGCATTTATAAAGTGAGAGTTGAACTGAGTTGCCACAGGGTTAGAATTGTTAGGTGGCAGGTGCAGGGGTTGGGGTAAACCCTAGGCTGAGGAGATAGTTAAGGCTTTGCCAGAATTTTTCGGGGTTGTTTAGGTGTTTCTGTTGACATGTTTGGAAGGAGGTTCGCTTATCTGTTTTTATTTGTTTCTTAACTAGGTTACGTAACTGCTGAAATGTGATGAGGTCTAATTTATCTTTGGTTGTATAGTTAGCTGTCCAGGCTTTACCCTTGCACATCTGAGCAGTAATTTGGTGTCACTGTTTAGCCAGCGTAGGTGTTTAACCTTTGAGCATATTTTCCTGGTGGGAGCGAGATTGTTAAGAGTTTTGAGAATGGTGTTGTTAAATACTGAATGGCCTGGTCTAGTGGGAGATTTCCAAGTGGTGTCCAGTTGCATTGTTGAAGTAGTAGATTAAAGGTATATGCAACATTCAGTTTCCTCCATAATCACTCAGCTTCTACATACTTCTTTTCTTTCACTTGCACAATGCCCTGGTCACTCAGTCCAAGAACATTACTAGATTTTCCTGGCTTCAAGTCTTCACTATGAATCCACACAGCATTGAATCTAGTGCCCTAAATGTTTACAAAACATTTCAGAATTCTTGCTAACTCCATTAGTACAGAGGCTGCAACCCTAGCTATCATGCAGAGGAAGTGGATTTAGTTACTGGACATTTTCCCTGAGAAGCTGTGAAAGGTAGAAAAAAGCAAGTGATGGACAGCTCTTTTCATTTCTGATGGTGATAGAGAGATGCTCCTGTTAGGGAGTCGTCCTCTTGTAGACATGAAAAGGTCAGTCCTATGCTAACAAATGTCATCAACTGAGCCTACATTAAGACAACATAATGGCAATAAGAGTGTGCATGCATCAAATGACCAAGTATTTGCCTCTAATTCACACCTGAAATTCAAGAATAGATTGGGAAGGGGCAATACAAAAAGAAAAACAATCTGTGCCCAATGTAATGCAGGTGAAGGGTATCAGGTTCCCAATTTTCACCTCCCACAACTCCAGAAATGGAAGATGAAGCCGAATGACCATGAGGGGAGGTAAACAGTGATACTGGTCAGTGAAAACATTCATTAACTTCTGTAGCAATACCATTAATGGGCATGAAACATCTGTAGAGATATCATGAGATTCTCTACAATACTGACAAGTCAAAGTTTTCAGCCTATGTTCTGCTCCCACTCTTGTGAAAGAGACTGACATTTAGCTTTTCCAGTCACACGAACCAAGCCTTCATTTCCATGAATTGTTAAAAATGTTGCCTAGTGGTTTCACCAGCTCAGCTTCAATTCATTAAGAATTATAGGGTGAATATAACCAGGTGCTAGTATCTTGCCCTCCTTCACCATCTGGATATCTTTTCAGATCATTTCATCAGTAAGAATCAGAATAGCCACCATATGCAGCACTTCTCATCTGACTGCACAAGACAGATTGATCTCTGTTCTGTCAATACTGAGAAAAGGTATTCATACGAAGCTTCACTTAATCATTATTCTTTTCTATGGTCACCACACTCACTTTTAAACCAAGTCTTTTTTTACTTCTTTGCTTCTTTATGATCTATAAACATTTCGCCTTCCTTTTGCCTGAATGATCCCCCTTATCCTCAAGCTAAGCTCCTTTCCTTTTTCAAACACATTTCATAACCACCTTTCATACTACCCTTTGAATGGTTCTGTTGGTCTTTGTTGTTCTGCGTTTCATTTTACCAAATGTCTACCATGCTTCCCCTCGTCTCTGCCAACATTTCATTTAGGTTCATAGGTTGATACTGGGCTATCTGCCCGAAGGCATATATTAGCCCAGCCACGTTGTGCGGTATTCACCACCCCTTTAGTAGTTCCCTAGACCCTTGTACTAGCAGCTAGTACCCTTGGCCCCTATCTAGTAGTGCTGTTGGTGTGATCCCCAGTGTGAACTTTCTGTTACCGATCCACTCATCAAGGTTCCTCTTGAAGAGTGATAGTGAGGGGCTCTGTCTTATGTAGATCGGGACCCTGTTCCATAGTAAGAGAAGTCTCTGCAAAGGGAATCTATCCCTCCAGCATGTTCTATTCATTGTTGTGTTGAGGTTTATATCTCTAGAGCGTGTAGCTCGAGTAGATTTGGTTTTGCTAAGATGGAGCATGTTCAACAATTCTGGGTTGGACATGGCTCTGTACGTTAGACAGAGATCGCCTCTGAGAAAGCGGTATGCAACAGAGAACAGTCTTAGCTTTTTCAATCATGCTGCATAGGGCAACTGTTTGAGGCCAGTAATCCTCTTGGTTAGGTACCTCTGATTTGATAATTCTTTTCTTTCTATTCAACCGTCAAATTTAAGTTATGTTCTGTTTTTTATTAACATGCTTATTGGCTAAGCAGGGACATAATAAATAAATCAATAGAAGTAAAAACACATTAAAAATATTGGCGCATGGAAGCTATATAAGCAGGGAAGATCATACTATCAATACACGATATTTAAAGTGTTGGTTCAAGTAAATTTTAAGGATGAAAAGAATTAACCGAAGTCCAGCAAAAACAAAAATATTTCAAGGGAACCTTTAAATCCACTTGATGTTGGAGCATTCCAGAGTCACCAAAGTAGAAGTTTCCACAGATAGGGAAATGGATATCCAAATGACTGAATCCCAGAGGATTTCAACAGCAAACTTTGAACCACCAGCAGCACATAAAAGGCAGAGTGAGAAGGGTGGGTTCAGGAGTAAGGCACAAGCAACTTCTTCTCACAGATCAGTGTTGTGTAGTTCTAAGCAGACAAGAACCAGAACTTTATTATAAGGGGGTTGGGAGACTACATAACAGTTAACAGGCTTACCTCAATGACATAAGGTACAATGTTTAATTCTCACGTTTGAATGGGAAATTAGCTAGGGCTCCTGAAGTCTAGAACTGTTCATTTTAGGGTGAAACTCTACAGCTTTTTTTTATTTTTTAATTTGCTAAACCGGTATAGATCATTTTCAGGCAAAGAAATGGTCATATATTAGCTAAAGCACTTCTCTTGTGACAAAACTAGTGAACAAATTTGTCAGACAGAATAGTAGTAAAGATGTTCGCCAAAGTGAGCAGTGAAAATCAGTTCTGACTGTAAAACAGAAGCACTGATTATGAGACCAGAGGTAATGCCATGCTTAATGAAACAACTGAAATGTAATCTATTCTTTTGCCTTCTCCTTTCCTGTCAAACTCTATAGTGTGTCATTCTGGAAATGTGGAACTTTGCCTTTTTGAATGTTAATGACAGGGAATATCAGTGAAATGTGTTGAATCCCCATATATGTTGGTACCTTTTATTACTGCAACAAAGATAAAAATAAAAAACAGTGTGATGTAATTGATTACAACTCATCTCTAAGACACCTGGGAAATTCAGGATTCATGGAAAGCAGATGTTGATGTGTTTTCAAAAATGTTGGTGGTTATCATGATGAATAAAAGAACTGGATTTACAAACTGTTTTCCCAGAAATAGGACAATGACGTCATGGACACTGGAAGCTGGGGAAGATTTTATATAACTCTGTAATTAAAGAAAGAAAGGAGATACTGATATACATCTTATTCATTTGAACTGCATTTTGTTTGTCTCTTATGTTCATACCAACCTATATTTTACTCTGTAACTGCACTATTTTCTTTAAGTAAAGGTCATTCATTTACCTTTAATCTCTTGTGGCTGGCATTTACTTAAGCGTACTTACACTGCTGCTTATCTGACCAGAAGATAACCATTATTTACAGAGTTGGATAGTAAACTGTATAGCACCCTTGTCCATAAGACTGCTAAGACCTACCACCAGTGAAAGAGATATTAACTGGTGTATTTTATATCTGGCTTGATTTTAAAGCAACCAGTGACTGAAAGTCTCTGTTTTCAGAATGGTGGTAGCACTAGAGCATCTGTAAGAAAGCTGTGGGTAATTGGAGAATTATGCGTGTGTGTGTGTGTGTGTGTGTGTGTGTGTGTGTGTGTGTGTGTGTGTGTGTAAATTATACTGTGAGAAAGGCAATTACAGTAGACAAAGGAGCACTGGAAGGCACTGGTTCATCACAGAGAGAACAGTGAAAAATGAAGCCCTGTGTGCAATTTAGTCTGGATGTATAGGATGGTAGAACATACCCAGTACAGCAGTGCATATTCCCTTCAAGCTCCTGCAGCCAGGCTGTACTTTATAAACTAGCTACTGAAACATACTTGTGTGCACATTCTTGCTATTACTTTGTTGGCAGTGGTGGGATTCAGACTCCACCTGTGCCAGTCCAACGTCACATTTTGTGGCAGTGGTAGCAGTTCAGTTTCACATTTTGTGCAGGTACAATTGTGCCTTCACACTGACAAATACTAATAATCTACAGAATGCAAAAGAGAGAAGAAAGACAAAAAAAAGGATTACTGAAAGCTTGGAATGATTACAAATTCAGTTTATTTTATCTCAGAGAGACACTACATCAATAAGGAAGAGAATAGCATTCAGGTATTACATGTGACTAGATGAAGAACAGTATTGTTTATTTATTTTACATTTGTTTACTGGGAAACTCCGACTGGACACAGGTCCTTTTTCAGCGGAGGCCTGGGGAGAAAAGCTCCATTTATAAGAAATACAAACACTGTAGGAAGTTAACAACATACGAGAAATTACAAAAGTATTCACAAACAATAGTTACATAATGATGGATAATACAATTCTATAGAAGTGAACATTTACATCCCACATCATACATGAATATACACAATTTAAATGAGAAAGAGAAACAGTTTCATATAGTTAAGTTCCCAAGACAAGATGATACTCACTAAGCTGTATTTAGTTCAAGAGACTGAGGTAAGACCTATCTAGGACAGTTGCAAGAACAGAGCCAAGTGTCTACTAATTGTGATTTTAGGAGCTTTTTAAATTGCAGTATAGAGCAGTTGGAGATTATTGAGGTTGGCAGTTTATTCCATACTTTAGGAACGGAGGGATCTAGAAGTGGTGCATGGTTGTATAACATTTTGGAGAGTAGGGGTTTTATCTGATTGATGCAGTAGTTTGTGGGCAAAGGTTGATTGATTAAAGTGAAGCAGTTGACTAAGTTCTAGCCATTTTAGTTGTTTAAGAGATGTACAGTGATACGGATGGAATGAGGAGAATGTGGTTATTTTATTCTTAAATTTTATAAATTTTGTCAGGTTATGCCATTAGATCTAAAACACTTACACAATGTGTGTTGGATTACAACACTGTTAAAGGTCTGTTCCAGATACAGGGTAGGCTGTGGTAATATTTAGGTTTGCTGGTTGGAATTCCCAATTTTGTGGCCCAAAACAGAAACCTGTGATCTGTGCAAAGTAGTTTAATCCTGGGTGCATTAAGAGACCTCTAAGAAGGAGCAATGAATGAAGGAATTGACCCCTGATTACAACCAGATGTACTATGCATTAGATGGCAGGCAAACAAAAGGAAGGATTCTAAATGTATTAGTTTAAAGATTAATAACTTTGTAGTAAGTTTTATTCCCTGAGGTATGGGGAACAATTTTGCTTTAGTGATACCATGCAACGGTGCTCTATTTCTGAATTAAGAGCAATGAATCAGCAGATGTTACCTGCTGTGATGTGAAGGGCCATCTCATTCTTTTTTTAAGCAGAAGCAAGTAAGGACAATCTGAATTCAAGCTGGGCAAAGAGCACTCCTTTTCCCATACATATACTACACTCACGGCACTACTTTCTGTGAAGAGTTAGACCACAACAACTACATATGGCACTGCATGAAGTTGTGATAAGTCAGTTGGTAGAATGTTTTTAAGAATAAAATGTAAGGTCAAAAAGGACTGAGCCTGTTTGGGGTGCCTTTTCCCATATTCTAAAGGATCCCATCAGACAGGATGTATAAAGCAGTCATGAAGCTTCTTCCTGACTGAAGCTAATTTGAATGCATGTTAGCACTGCATACTTCTGCAAATACTCATTGAGATCAGTGTAAACTATCATTTCAAGTACCTTGCCTAGGGTATGTAAAATGAACAGAGATCAGAAGTCACTTAGAAAGACTGGTATGGAGATTTCAGAAAGTTGTTAGCCAATGGCTTGCATCCAAATGCTAGGCACAGCACCTTGGTAAAAGCATATCTTGTAAAGAAAGAATTTTCAGTAGTTGATGTAAGTGTTGTTTACAGAAAATGATGAACCAGGGATGTATGTTGCCTGAGTCAGTAGGAGACTGATGAGATCCAGTCTACTAGCTTCTGTATTTTTTCCATTTTAATGATTATGAAGGAAAAAAGGGGCATGTAGGTAGGTAGGATTCTGGTAAGTGTGTTTCTAATCTGGTTTGACAGAGTGGCAGATATTTGTGAAAATTTTCTGAGGAACTCATCATTGGGCAGATTTTCAGCTCTAGATGTTAACAGTGTTATCCAATTAAATGTTTCTGTAGGAAAATCATCTTATGATTTGATTTACTACGTTCTTCAAATGTTTGGGTTTGTTTGCAGACTGAAGGCAAGTTTCTTTTTTGGCCAGGTTTTTAAGGTGGATAAACCTTTATTTTTTTTTTCTAGGGAGGGAGATAGCTTTATTCAGCTTCAGGGATACTGCTTGAAAAACTAGAACCTAACAGTTCTTTTGTTAGCCTTTGGTTTTGTTTAGCTTTGATGAGTACAGTAAATCTAGGAAAATATTTAGATTTCAAATTTAGAACTAGTTCAGTCAGTGCACTTACTGATAAGTAAGTGACTAGCTAGGTCACAGTTTAATGCTGCAAAATTTTATGTGAATTTGGGATAAAAAGGATTAGTTTGAGTGGATCTTTTTTGGATGAACGTGCTGATGCAATGATCACTTAGTGGCACAGGGAGAATGGTAAGCAATGAATTATTTCCTGGTATTATTTATTTTGGGTCTATATTACATGATCGAACATTTAGTTAATCGAATAAAGCTCGATCACTAAATGTCGAAGTCCCAAAACCACAAACGGCAGTTTCCACACAGGGAAATAATGCTGTTGTCCCAACTATAAAAAAAAAAAAAAATTAAACACAAATCAAGTGGGGGGCTGTGCCCCCCACTTCCCTCTAACTAAATATACCAAATCTGAGATCGCTCCACATTGTAGAAAGGGCAAAATCTGCAACGGCCAAACAAACTTTTTCCCTGTGTGGAAACTGTCATTCAGGGTTTTGGTACTTCGACATTTAGTGATCAAGCTTTACATATTCGACTACCTAAAGCTTTGATCATGTAATATAGACCCATTTATTTCTAGGTCCAGAAGAAAGCAGTTTCCTGTTTTAATTTAGGTCTGGTAAGCTCATGAACAAACTGGACAAGGTTTAGGCTGATTAAAAGGTTTAATGCGCTAAGGAGACTAATGTTAAACTTGCCCAGAATCACTATGGTTTTGCCTGTAGAAGGACATGACCAAGTTGGAGTCTAAATTTGTCACAGCTCTTGGAGGCAGTAGCTGGTAAAGAAAAGTATGGTAAAATATTGGAAGAGATTCAGTCTAATTACTGGGCTTTGGGATCTGAGTCACTTGTACATGTACTTTTTGCAGCCTGGGATACTTTTTTTTTTTTAAGTAAAAAGTGCTTCACTTACATTTATTTTGCCTTTGTAAGAACGGAAACTGTAGATGTACATTGGGGAGGTGGTGACAAAGGCTGGGGCCATAATTTTTAATCCACAATTCTGTTATTGCTAAAATGTCTGGATTGTAGTTGCAGAGAAAAAAAATCAAGTTGATCTAGCTTGTTCCATATCTTTCCATTGTTAAGTATAGCAGGTTTTATACGTGTGTTGTTTGCAGGAAGCTTATGTGGAAAGACTGAAGCAGGGTTACTGTATATGGGGCCTGCGTTGGTTGCTATGCAGTTGTGCAGGAGTAAAAGTTACAAGAATGGTGTGACACATTTGAAAACAAATAAATTGATGTTTGTAGTAGGTTGGTATGCTGTTTTTTTAGTATTGTGAGGGAGGTAGAATTATTGGATGAGCAAGAGGGATTCTATGGATGTAATTAGGAGGGAAGGAGGTGACTTTTTAAAGGAAGAATAAATACAGAAAGTTGCAGAGTCTGGTGTGGGGATTGTGAATGCAGGCGTTTGGCTACTAGATGATTTCATTTTGAGGGATGCAGTTTGAAGTAAGGAGATGAATATAGAGGGACCTTAGATTATAGGACTCATGTTGACCACCAAAGGAGAAAGACGCTGAAACTGTAAAATAACTTAACTGTGAGCCATAACATTAACCGATCATGGTTTCAAATGGGTGCCTGATTCTAGATGTATGATTTGTTCTTTCCCCCATTTAAATAAAAACAAATCCAAGACTGCCCTTTCTAGAATAAATTCTAATACTAGTCCTTTCTAGAATAAGTTCTAATAGTCGTGGGAGGCCTACACTCCAAACAACATCAGCAGTATACTTTAACATATAAAAAACAGATAATTTATTTAACTGAGTGAGTGGTCAGTATGCTTTAACATGTCTACATGGCGTTACAACTGATATCAGGCAATTAAAGGCAGTCATCAACAGTACCAAATCCTTCATTGCCATATGAAGTGGCACAGTGTTATCATTTTATTTCTTTCCTTAGGTACCTATCTGATTAAATAGTCATACTCCCATGTCCAGTACAAGTCTCAGTACCCATGTCCTCATCATTAATATCACTCTGACCCTTTACCTTGTATACAGGACTAGACTCCTACGACTTTTCTTTTAAATTTCCCTGCTTCTTACAAACTTATGTCGCTATGTTTAACCATGGTTCACAGTGCACCACATTTCTTTTAGTGCCACAGCGTCAATCCAGCATTCCTCTAATCAAATTAAATTACAAAAGGCAAGACTCTACAGTGCATAAAGTACAGTTCATAGATTCCAAGTGTGTCCTATGCTAATGAACACTAGGACCTTTTTAAGCCTAGTTATGCATCTCAAATTTCTGACAAGTTCTGGCACCCTTGATAAGTGTTAGGGGCTTGGGAGATGAAACTACAAGCAGGGCTTGGTAGATGAACTATTTACAGTCTGCCTACAGAGACACAGATATCAAACCAGGGATGAATTTCCTATTCCCCATTCAGTTGCACTTGAACTGGATTAGGGAGGAATTCTATTTCACATGGCTGGGGAGCATGCTTCCGAAACGGAGTAGTCTCTGGGATGCATACCTGTCTAACCAGGTCTATATCACTTAAATACTTCTTTCACTGAATACTTCTTTATCGAACCCTTTCACTTGAAAACCCTATTCAACAAAGTGTTTAACTGTCAAATACACAAACATCAAATAACTTTAGTTGCCACCACACATAATGTAACACATGACCTACTAAAGCACTGTGTAAAACTAAAATATACACAAACTGTAAACAGTACTTCAAAATTTAAAATTCAATATTTAAAAAAAATGACTTAAATGAAGATAAAACTGTACAATTGTCTTACTTTTTATTTTAATATTTACGCCAATTTTCCTTAGTGTAGTACCTCGTAGACCGATCTACAAAAAAGTGGGCATAGCCTCATAAATTAAAAATTAAAGAAAACTATATTTAGTTTTTCCTTTCTTGTTTATGCAGGGAGGGGCTGTGTCCACCTGCACCCCCACATCCCCCGCAAATTAAATATATCAACACAGAGATTTCACTATGTTGATGAAAAGGTTAAACTAGGATTAAAGTATGAATATTCATGCTGACATCGGCATTGATTATAATTTAATTTTCACCAACTGTTGGATGGTAGATGGGACTTGCTACTCCACATATTTCACTGTACTTTATTAATACAAACCCTATTTTCTGTAATTAATATACAAGTTTCAATCAAGGACACACTATAACATTATGTATCACCTTTTTCTTACACTGCAATTTAAATAAAATTATAAAATGCTGCCAATTTATTACATACGTTAACGCTATATTTTACAGCATACGTTATGTTCCTCAGATGGTCAACAAAAATCATTCATTAAGATCCACTTTGAAAAATAAAGACTTTGATGAATAGGGTTTTCCAGCGAAAAGGTTCGATAAAGAGGTATTTCATGAAAAGAGTATATGATTAAGTGATATAGACTCGTCTATCCAGCAGGTCCTATTTACATCACAAGCAAATTTAAGTCTTGGAAATGGGTAATTCTGCTGCTGTTTGTTTTGCGGACATGCAGGAAGTTCATCAGGGTGGGGTTCGACAATGCTTGGTATGCCAGTTATAGCTATCCCAATAGTAAAGTAAAACAGAAACAATGTAAACCATGCATAAATTCAATCCAAACCCAAATTTATTGTTGCATTTAAAAGGCACATAATATTCACATATATGAAAACATGTATGTAAAAAACCTACATGTTATAAAAATATATGTATAAAACAATATACAAAATATTTAAAAAGAGAACTTTCTGATGAGAAATTACTAAACATTAGAAATTATTAGAAAAACAAAGTTAAACTTTCAGATGAAGTTCTTTTAGTAATGATTTCAAAGCGACAAAGCAAAGACATTTATTTAATCCAGGTGAAATAGGTATAGCTATCCCCCTCAATAGTCTGTAGGAGACAGAATACAGGGATAGAGCTTTGTGGGAGCCTGCATAGGACATGTTACTTATGTCCCGTAACTTATGCCCTGTATTCTTTTACTGGGGAACCTCTGTGCCATTCCAATTGTTGGATTTTGCCTGCTTAGGTACCTACCAAAGGGGGCGCTGTACTTAATGACAGGTTTGATGAAGGCTGAACATAGAGGAACAATGATCTCCTTGGACCTAGATACCAAACCTTTGTTTACAACTTGCGCAAAGTACAGTTTTGTACCTACCATAAATGTAGATGTTCGAGTGCTAATACAGCTGCAGTAATCACAGATGGGTTTTCTGCCGTCAGGCGGTCCCTCGGTCGGCCGAATTCCAAAGTCTTGGTCCGGCGTCGGTTGTCGTCGCTTTTGACGTCAGTGAGGCCAGAGTATATAAGACACAGCCGACACCATGTTCTTCAGTCTTTCTTGCCCCAGATGTCAGGTGCCCCCCGAAAGAAGGCGATACATAAATTATGCTTATATGCATATACATGCAATGCAATATAATCCAAAAACAGTGGTTGCAAGCAAATAAACCTTAGAAGGATAACCCAGTCAGGCTGTATGAAGAGGTTGTTAGGCCCCATGCCTTTACCAAGTGGGGAAGGAGGGATGGAAACCTGTACTGCAGCTGTATTAGCACTCGAACATCTACATTTATGGTAGGTACAAAACTGTACTATGCTCATCGTGCATACAGCTGCAGTAATCACAGATGGGTAGAATCCCAAAGCTACGCACAGGGTGGTAGGTACTAGGAGGAACTGGCTTGAGCCAGAATGCCCTGCAAAACAGCAGTGGCAAAGCCTGCTCTTGTTCTGGAATATAAAGGCAGGTGGTAGTGTTTTGTGAAGGTATGTACAGAACTCCAAGTGGCTGCCTCCAGAATATCTTTGGTAGGAACTCCTCTGAGGAAAGCTGTAGAGGTAGCTGTGGCCCTGGTGGAGTGTGATCTGATACCTGTAGGAACAGATTTCCCATGATAGGAATAACAAAACCGTATGCAGTGGCCTATCCACTTTGAAATAGTCTGCTTGGAAAATGGCTTCCCTTGAGCCCCTACAGCATAGGACACAAAGAGTTGTTCTGATTTCCTGAAGGACTTTGTTCTGTCCAAATAGTAACATAGCTGCCTATGGATGTCTAAGGAGTGTAGCAGCCTTTCCCCTTTGTTTTGAGGATTGGGGTAAAAAGTAGGAAGGTGTATGGCTTGATTTAAAGCTACCCTAGATACCACTTTAGGCATAAATGATGGGTTGGTACGAAGGGAGACCCTGTCCTGATGGAAAATGAGAAAGGGCTGCACCGCCATGAGGGCCTGTAATTCCGAAACTCTACGAGCTGAAGTGATAGCCAGAAGGAAGGCAGTTTTCCAAGACAAATATTGCAACTCTGTTGAGGCAGCTGGTTCAAAAAGAGGTAATGTTAATTTTTCTAGTATGTAATTAAGATCCCAGGCTGGTATTGGTTGTTTCCTTGGTGGTCTAATATTCTTAGCCCCTCTGAGGAACTGTCGTAAGAGTGGGTGAGAAAATAAAGGAGGATCCGTGTTGTATTCTGCAGAAATAGCTGAGGCATGGATTTTTATGGAAGAAAATGAAAGTCCACTGCTCAGCAGCTCAGCTAGATACTGTAATACCTGAGGCAAGTTCAGTTTTCTAGAGTCCTGGCCTTTTTTCGCATTCCAAGAACTAAACCGCTTCCATTTTGCGGAGTAAGCTTTTCTAGTAGATGGTCTTCTGGCCTCCAAAATGACATCCTGCACCTCCTTGGAGAGTAGGGTCTGTTGTGGTGTTAAGGAATTTTCCATGCAGCGAGATTGAGTGTTTTCAGCTGACTGTGGAGAGTTTTGTAACTGTGCTGAGTCAGCAGAAGTGGCATTAGAGGCAGGGACCAGGGAGGAGTATGTGTTAGGCTCCTCAGCAATGGGTACCAGTGTTGCCTTGGCCAATCTGGAGCAATCAATATCATCTTCGGTCTGTCTGCTCTTGCTTTCAAAAGTACCTTGGGCAGAAGAGGCAGAGGTGGGAATGCGTAAACTGTCCATGCTGTCCAACTGAATGAAAGGGCGTCCACTCTCCAGGCCTTTGGATGAAAGGTCCTCGAACAAAACTTTTCAATTGATGATTCCTGTGGGAGGCAAAAGATCTATGTCTGGCCTCCCCATACTTCGGTTATTTCTGCAAACACCTGCAGATGTAACTTCCATTCGTGTGGATCTGTCATATTTCTGCTTAATTTGTCTGCCAGTGTGTTTTCCAATCCTGGTAGGTACTGTGCTTGAAGTTCGATTTGCCATTCCAGAGCCAAGTTCCAAAGGGTCATGGCTAGTCTGCACAAGGGTATGAATGAGTTCCTCCTTGTTTGTTTATGTACCACATTACTGTGGTGTTGTCTGTTCTTATGAGTAATTGTCCTGGATGCAGGAAGTCCTTGAAAGCTGTAATTGCATTTATTACTGCTAGCATTTCTTTTTGATTGATGTGGAGGTGCTTTTCTTTTGGGACCATTTGCCCTGGATGCACCTGTCGTCATGTGCGCCCCAAGCGTAATCTGAGGCGTCTGTTGTGATAACTTGCTCTGCTTGAGGCTTGCAGAATGGGAGGCCTGTGTTTGCTTGACATGCTTGGGCCCACCATAGAAATTCCTTTTGCAAACATGGGATTATTGGTAGTATTGTTTCCAAACTGTGACTGTGTTGAGACCATAGATTTTTTAGGTACCACTGAAGTTTCCTCATATGCAGCTTTGCACATGGGATTAAAAGAATGCAAGATGCCATGAATCCCAGAGCCTGCAGGATTTTCCTTGCAGTAAGCCTGGTTCTTTTTGCTAGTATTTTGAAGTACTGAGATAGTTGCCCTTGTTTTTCTGGCATAAGATAGGCCATCTGGGTGTTTGTGTCCAAGTTGGCACCCAGGAAGGTTATTTTCTGAGATGGTGTTAGCCTTGATTTCTCTTTGTTGATTGTGTAACCCAGAGCATGCAATAGCCGTGTCACATATGTCAGATGTTCCAGAAGTATGTGCTTGCTGTCCGCTTGGATCAGGCAGTCGTCTAAATAAGGGTAAATTTGTATCCCTTGAATTCTGCAGTAGGCAATCACTGATGCCAGGCACTTTGTGAATACTCTGGGCGCAGTAGATAAGCCAAAGGGCAATGCAGAGAATTGATAGTGGATTGAACCTGCAAGAAATCTGAGGTATCTTCTGCAGCTTTGTCTGATTGGGACATGCAGGTATGCCTCCTTGAGGTCTAATGTTACCAGCCAAAACTCCTTGCCCAGCATGGGAAGAAGTTGCTGTAATGTGAGCATCTTGAATTTTGGTACGAGTAGAAATGTGTCTAGAATGGATAAGTCCAAAATGGGTCTCCAGTCGGTTCCTTTCCTTGGTACCAGAAAAAGACTTGAATAAAAACCTTGACCTTGTTCGTGAGAAGGTACCTCTTGAATAGCTCTCATGCTTAAGAGCTTTGAAATTTGTAGTTGTGCCTCTGCCCTTTGATTCTGTGGCAGGTTTGGCATGCCTCTCATTTTTGGAAGAGTGTGGAAATGAAATTTGTAGCCTCTGTTTATAATGTCCAGGATCCATTTGTCTGTTGTGACAATATGCCAATTGTTTGCAAATAATGCTAGCTTTCCTCCCAAAGGTGCTGCCAGCTGAGACGTGCTTGGCATGGAAATGAGGGAGTCATTGGGTTTGCTTCCTGTATTGTTGTGCACTGTCCTCGCCACCTCTTGGTGCTGGAGTTTGCCATTGTCGTCCTCTATATGATCCTTGTGATTGCCCCTCTGCCCCTTGTGCGTCTGTATCTACCTCTTTGGGGCTTGTCAGTGGAGTTCTTTGAAGGCCAATTTCTGCTAAAACGTGGTGGTTGGACCTGGAAAAAAGTTTTGACAGTTTGCATGGATTTGGTTTTTTCTTCCATTTTCCGTAATATCTCCTCAGCATTAGTACCAAACAGCACATCCTTTTGTAAAGGAGCATCTAAAAGTTTAGCTTTCACATGATCAGGCAAGTTTTGTTCTCTAAGCCAAGCATGTCTGCGAATGACTGATCCAGTAGCAGCCGCTCTGCTTGAAGCCTCTAGGGCATCATAACCACATTGTAAAGTGTGTTTGCCCACTTGCTCTGCACTATGCATCATATCCTGTAACTCCTTTAAATCTGTTTGTTCAGGTTGAGACATTTTGTTCCTTAATTGTGATAACAGGAACTGTTGATATTTAAGCATATGAAACTGACAATTTAGGGCCCTCATGGCTAGTGTGGCCGAGGTATATACCTTTTTACCCCACCTTTCTAAAGATCTTGATTCCCTTTCTGGAGGAAGTGGATTCTTGGCAGTGGAGACCTTCAATCCCTTGGGGCCTGGTGAAATGGTTTCAGGATCAGCATTATGGCTTTTGAAGAGAAATTGGTGAGAGCTGGGTACTCTGTAATACCTATCAGGTTTGACTGGTGCAGGAGGCAGAGAATCCGGGTTAAGACAAGCCTCCGAATAGACATCATCCAGAATGTCCAAAACAGGGGGTATAGCCAGAGGTCTGTGTTGAGGTAACAAAAGAAATTCCCTTAGTCTTTTCTTGGAATCTGAAAAGTCTTGGCCTTCCCAATGGAAGTGTTCCCTCAAGGTGTGCAAGGTTTCCCCAAAGGAAAAATCCTCAGGGGGGATACAGAAGGGATGGACTGTTCTGCATCCGAATCCTCAAAAGGAGAGTAAGAGTGTTCCTCTGCATCAGAATGTTCTGATAAAATGGATCCCTGATCAGAAGAGGGGGAATCTTCCTCCACTCTGGGTCTCTTGTCTGGAGGGGGTTGAGAACCTCTGATAAGAGTAATTAAATCCTCAGCCATTTTAAGCATCTGTTTTTTAGGCATGGGACCTGGAGATGGGCCCTGTGCAACAGGCCTCGTGGGATGCCTGGCTGCTTTGGATTTAGTAAAGGCCTTAATTGACAAAGAAGATGAGGGCCTAAATACACCATGGGTGGATGTGGACCTGTCCACATTAGTAGGCTCAACATTAGCAAAGGCTTCGGTTGTAGTCTGGGAAAGGGCCAAGGTTCCAGCGGTCTCGGGTACAGAGGACACCGCCAAAGGAGTGTCGTCGGTAGTCAGGGACTGCAAAGGCATCTTGCTGAGAACCGGACCACGTGTAGCCTGTTTTGGCATGGTGTCGGCGGGGACCGCAGGCATCGCGTGTCGGTCCTTTTCCTTGCATTTTTTGGACAAAACGGTAGTCTGAGAGTCCGACGACATTTTATAATCAAAAGCTTTACCAAAGTAGTGTTGGGTGAACTCCGCCCGACGCTTAATAGTGCGTTTATTGAAGGTAGCGCAAAAGCGACAGCCCGAGACGTCGTGGTCTGGGCCCAAACAAGGTATGCAGAGGGAATGGAAATCCTTATGCGGTATTTGCTTCCCACAAGAAATACAACTATTAACTTTTGACATCGGTCTGAGGCAAGAAACGTTTCCCCAACGGGGTACTTAGCTTTAATGAAGACTTCGGTTACCAAAATTTTTGTAATTCAGGAGCTGGCCGACCGGCACTTGCGAACTGCTTCTGCTTCGGGCACCGCGCGGCAAAAAAGACTGAAGAACATGGCGTCGGCTGTGTCTTATATACTCTGGCCTCACTTACATCAAAAGAGAAAGCAACGACAACCGACGCCGGACGAAGACTTTGGAATTCGGCCGACCGAGGGACCGCCTGACGGCAGAAAACCCATCTGTGATTACTGCAGCTGTATGCACGATGAACATCACAGAATGATTTCCTCACTACTGTAAACACATGATGGTCAAACGATAGATTATTGTCTGTGTGTGTCTTCAAATCCCAGACTACTGGGTCGACTCTTAGTAGTGTGTTGTCAATATAATAGTTACCAGGGATGGATGACTTTCTGAAGGATACTATTATGCATTTCTTGGCATTTAGTTTTAGTCTATGGCTCTGAAACCAGTTATCGATCTGTGACCGCCCTTCCTGGAGAACATTAGTGTCATTTGAAGATTTGACTACTACTGCTCCTAATTTGCAGTCATCTGCATATCTGGTCAGCCAGAGGGTGTTAACATTAGCCTTGACGTCAGAGAAGTAAATGCCAAAAAAAGGAGTGATCCCAAGACCGATCCCTGAGGGACTATGCTTGTGACTGGCCAATTCTACTTCCAGGGTCCTGTCTATGAGCCAAATAGCTATCCACTGGGAGACAAACTCATGAGGGTAGGTATAAATCCTTATTAAAATACCTTGTTGGGTCAAAGAAGGCAGCGTGAACAGTTTTGCCCTCATCCACTGCTTTGATGACCTCATCAAAGAAGTCCACCAGGTTAAATAGGCACGACCTGCCCTGTATAAAACCAAACTTTGTTGGGTCCAGTGTCTTGAAGTTTCCTATGTCATTATTGATCAATTTCCTGATAATTCTTTCCATGGCTTTGAATATGAGACAAGTGAGACAAGTATCCAGGGTCTGTAGATGGCACACCTTTGTGCACAGGGATGACTGTTGCCCTCCATTCATGAGGCACAAATCCTGTTTAGAGACTACAGTTAAACAGAGATTCCAGACAGCCTGATAGGTTATGTTTCATGCTGTTTAGAAGGCATCCTAGGATACTGTCTGGGCCCACTGATGCAATGTTCTTACTTGGGCATTGTTGACAAACTCAAGAGGTTAGGTATAAACCTTTATGTCACCTGGTGGATAGCCAGCTGGCTCACAGAAAGGACCCAAGAAATTAGAACTGGGGAGTCCACCTCTACAAACAGGCCAGTCACAAGCAGAGTCCCTCAGGGACCAGTCTTGGGACAGTTCCTTTTTGGCACTTACTTTTTTTAATTCAAGTCCAATATCAATGGCATCTGGCTAACTAAATTTGCAGATGATTGCAAATTAGCAGTTATAGAATTATACACAGACACAAATGTTCTCCAGGAAGAGCTGACAAAGATAAATAACTAATGTCAGAGCCATGGACTAAAACTAAAAGCCAAGAAATGCATAATAATATCCTTCTGGAAGTCATCCACTGCTGGTAACTATCTTATTGACAGCACACCCCTAACAGCTGACTCAGTAGTCAAGAACTTGGGGACACACAGACAATAATCTAGCTTTGACCATCACATGTCCATAGTAGTGAGGAAATCATTCTATGTTCTGCAACTTATAAACAAACGTGTGGCATCTAGGTCTGAGGAGGTCACTGTCATTTATCAGACCTATCAGAGTACAATGCTCCTTTGGTATGCACCTAACCAAAAACATCCAGCAACTGGAACATCCACAGAGGCTCCTCACTAAAAGAATATATGGCGTAAGGAAAATGTCCTATGCAGACCACATTAACGCCATATCCTTGTATTCTGTCTCCTACAGGCTGTTGAGGGGAGATTTATGCCTGGCACAATAGACAGTGTCAGACATCACCCTGATGGACCTCCTGCATATCCACAAAACAAACAGCACAGAATTACTCGTTCTAAATATCTAAACCTTGCCTGTGATATAAAGAAGACCTGCTGAAGAGACAAGTATCTATCCCCGAGACTACCCCTTCTCTGGAGTAAGCTCCCCATCCATGTAAAACAGAATTCCTCCCTAACCCAATTCAACTGCAATTTGGACAACTGGATACGGAACAGGAAATGTATCCCTTGTTTGGGACTCATGTCTCTAATGGACACAGGCAGCCTGAATTTCATCTCCCAGGCCCCTGCTTGTAAATGTTTTAACCTCCCAAGTCCCTGCTTACTCCTATCGAGGGTACCAGAACTTGTCAGAGATTTGGGATGCATGGCTAGACTTAAAAAGGCACTTGTGGTTGTTAGCCTAGTACACATCTATGAACCTATGCACACCTTTTAATTTTTTGGGTTTTGATTTGCTATGCCAGAAGTACTTCACTTTGGCATGCCGAAAAAAGGCGCTATAAGGAGGACAATGTTTTAGCTAATGTTCAAAAGCCTAGAGGGGAAGAGGTGCAGACCATCTATGACAAAGCAGTGTGGTCTGTTGACCATCTCCTTCTATTGCAAAAGCATTTGATGCAATACCCACTCAGGCATTGTTGACAAACTTAGGAGGTTAGGAACAGATCCTTGTCACCCGGTGGACAGCCAGCTGGCTCACTGACAGAACTCAGGAAGTTAGAATTGGGGAGTCCACCCCTACTAAGAGGCCTGTCACAAGTGGAGTCCTTCAGGGATCAGTCCTGGGATCATTCCTTTTTGGCATTTACTTCTCTGATGTCAAGGCCAATGTCAATGACCTCTGGATGACTAAATTTGCAGATGACTGTAAATTAGGAGCTGTCAATGAATCCCCCACAGATACAAATGTTCTCCATGAAAGGCTGACACAAATAACTGGTGTCAGAGCCATGGACTAAAACTAAATGCTAAGAAATGCATAACAATATCCTTCAGGAAGTCATCCACCCCTGGTAACCATCATATTGACATCACACCCCTAAGAGCTGACCCAGTAGTCAGGGACTTAAGATACACATAGACAGTAATCTAGCCTTTGACCATCACATTTCTACAGCAGTGAGGAAATCATTCTATGTTGTGCAACTTATAAACAAAGGTACAGCATCTAGGTTCAAGGAAGTCATTATTCTACTGTATTTGGCATTTATCACACATGTCACTGAGTACAATGCCCCCCTTTGGTATTTACCTAACCAGGCATATCCAACAATTGGAATGTCCACAGAGGTTCCTCACTAAAAGAACACAGAGAATAAGTAACACATCTTATGCAGACAGCCTCAAGGCCATTTCCCCTGTATTCGGTCTCCTACAAGCTGTTGAAGGGAAATCTATGCCTGGCATACAAAGCATTGTCAGACCCCACTCTGATGGACCTCTTGCATATCTGCAAAACAAACAGCACCAGACCTACCCATTCTAGAGACTTAAACCTTGCCTGTGATATGCAAGGGACCTGCTGGAGATTACCTTTTTCTCGTGAACAGGCTCCCCATACATGTGAAGCAGAGTTCCTCCCCATACATGTGAAGCAGAGTTCCTCCCTGAGTCTACTAAAGTGCAATTTGGACAATTGGAGAGGAATACGAAATTCATTCCTGGTTTGGCACCTATGTTTCTAATGAACACAGGCAGCCTGTGAATGTTTCATCTATCAAGCCCCTGCTTACCAGGGATACCAGAACTTGTCAGAGATTTGAGATGCATGGCAAGGCTTAAAAGGCCCTTGTGGTCATTAGCCTAGTAAACACCTATGAACCTGCTGCAACCCCCTTAGATGACACCAGGAAACTAAGTTAATTATTAAAGTAAGCCATCTTCTGTTCCTACTGTGCATCACCCTTGGAGAAGGAATGTGTGTCCCAGGCTGCTTTGAGCCTAGCATTGAGCAGCATTTTACCAAGAGCTCCATGATGTCGCTCTTCATATAGTCTAGGGAGGTACATCTCAAGTCATTTACACTCACATGGACTATGACTTGAGTCATATGGGTACTTGTGGTGCAATGACCTGACTGTGTGCATAATGTGGCAGACCCTGACCCCAATAAGCAACTGACTGATTGTGTGATGGCTTGCCTTATGGGCTTAGAAGTAGTGGGTCCATGGTTCTCCCATGTCAGGTTAGGAAACTGGAACAGCCAAAGAGGATGAGGCAGATTCCTGGAAGCAGTGAGGACAACACTAGAGGAAATATAAGAGAGCAGTAATTAGTCTGTGGAACGACTGCTGGCCACTGCAGAGTCACCCATCATCGGCTGAGGTGAAGACTGAGGCAGTGGAGTCCACAAGGGCTCTTTGGTAAGTTGCGTTTTTTTTTTTCTTTCTTTCTAGGAACCACAAAAGTCGGACCAGGCATATACCTGATGTGGCCAAAAGTGATTCTGTACACAAATGTTATAATATACATTTATCATTCCTTGTTTCTTTTATTAGGAATGGCATTCCCTCGCTTCTTACCTTTCTGTTCTCAGTACTTCCCCTGTTGTTCCTACTGTATTATTCCTGTTTACTAGTTCTTTGTCCATAGGTTTTGAGGTCTCAAAAACAAATGCTGTTGACATAACATGCTTACATTTATTTTGAAGAAACCTAAACACGTTCATGTGAACAAACGTAAAAAGATGCAAAAGACAAAAGTGTAGTTCTGGAATGCTAGAATCATTTGCATAAAGTAAATTTATAAAACTGTCAGGCTACTGAAAAAGATTTAACAACAAACTGAACCGGTTAAGAATAAAATAATAACCTGTATGTCACAGCAAATACACACCAATTCATATTCTGTACAACTGCAATTTTAACACAAAAAGCTCTTTTTAATCTGTAGATTGTGGCCATATAGTCTTGAACTACAAAAAATAGTTCTCTCCAACATGACTAACATCTTGTCCAGACAAAGGAGAAAAGTAAGTGGCACTGTACAATACCACATCAAAATATATGGCTGCACTATTTCCAGCAGAGGTGCAGTTTTACAGTACACCACAGGGAGATGTAAATAACATAAAATGCATTATACAAGCCACTTCAGCCCCTGAGAGACATTTACTAGCTATCAGTGATTGCCATGTCAGGAATTCAAATGAACCAAATGCCTACACAAGCAGCTCAATAAATCAATAGAAAATTCTGAGACAATACTAGAAGAAAGAAGGAAATGCTTTTGTGCAAGTTCTTGTTTCTGTCAGACACATCAAAGGAGCACTACTGTCCTTGGATGCAGAGGGGAGACCATTAAAATAAAATAAAGCCAGTCTGTAAGTGTACCAAGTATAGACATTTTAAGGTGTGTAAAATTACTATTAATGAACACAAAAATACTCAATGTTTGAGTTAATTTAGACACTGCAAATGTTCAAGTATACTTCCGATTTTCTTAAATGTACTATGTGAGTATCCAAGAAGTCTGTGATCATCATAACTCAACTCCAACCACATGTGAATGAGATGAACCAGAAAAATTGCATTGTCAAACAGGATTACAGGTAATTTCCCAAACATCTTTGTCACTAAATGATGTAAAAGAGAGGAGTATCCATGCTCCTACCCTAATGTGTCACTATGGTAAAAGAGCCTACAGAGTTATAAAGGCTACATATTGATACAATGTTACTCTTCTGATTTATACAGATAAGTAAAAATTATGCAGCAAGGAAAAAAAACGTTGTCAAGAACTGCACTTGGTACTATAATGTTTAAAAGCATGACGCAGTTGTAGCAAAGTATCATAACGTGCTTAATTACATATTACTACACTAAAAAAAAATGTTTTGCTGTAAAATGCAGTTAAGTCAAAATTGCACTTAATGTTGATTTGTGCAACATATTGAGTAAATTTATTTCCTTAAAATGTCATATCTTGCATGTATCAAAGTACATGCAATCCTAAGAATAAAAAGGGCGGTCACAGGGTTATACTAATATATCTCACAATTACTGTACGTCTTCCTGCTATATCATCTTTGAGGCAAGTAAAAAATGATGGTTGGATTACATAAAAGGGTTTCTCCTTGCTTCAGTAAGACTACTGCCTGCAAGGTTAAAAATAACTGAGTAGTTTAAGCAAAATGTCTAATGAGTTTTCTTTACAACTCATGCAACTTGCTATTACAATAATTATGTGCAAATTTATAATGTTACAAGAAAAAAGTTACTGGCAAAAAGTCAAATTAATGATGAAGTAATGTGCAACTGAAATGTGTTTGCTACAATAAATGCTTATCAGGAGGTTCACAAGAGAGTGCAAATTCAAAATTACATTTAATGCTGATTCATAAAATATTTTCTCAAATACAATATTTTACATTTTACAGTATAAGCTACATGCTGTACTAAGACTAGGAAGCTGAATTGTTATACTAGCACATTTTGTAATAACTATCAAACGTCTAAGAGACGCAACTAAATAAGGTAAGGACACAAGGACATTGCATTCAGTGAAACAGTGCAGTAAGGGGTGGTGTGCAGGGTGGGGCCAGTTCTGAGATAAATATAGCATTATCACACTAGCCAAGAAATAGTGTAGTCAGCATCACATGCAAATCACCATATAACGGCACGCAAACAAGCGACATTATGGAAAGGAAGGTAATCAATAAGGTAGCATGATTGAAAGGTATATAAAACTAGCGCAATGAGATACTTTGTGCATTACATTTGTACAGCATCATCTCTTGGGAACCAGAGACTGCTTTAGAATGCTAGCAGCGTCATCCATCTTATCAGGACAGCACTTGTTAAGGGTCATTCTCACCATGATGGTTTGTGATTTGCTGGCTCAAGTTCAGCAGATGGAACAGACCATGCCTAACCTACCATAGCCTTCATATCACAGGCATGGCTGAATGCTATCATATTTATAGACACCATATGGGAGTTTGTAGACTTTGATGTCCTAACATGGAACCCTGTGGAATGAGTGGAAAATCAACCAAGGTGTACACTATGGTATGTGTAGTGCTGACCATCCTTGTTATGGGGACTTTTCACTGGACAACGGGGAGACACCTATCTGCTTCTGAAATGTTGCACCAGGTCCACATTGTCATGCTACAGCTCGTCAGTGAGCATATGTGGTTCCCACAGACAGCAAAGAGGAGAAACACCACTATGATGGCATTCTATGACATATCCCATTTCCTTGAGGGTCTATGAGCATTTGACTGCAGCCACATTGCAATCAAAGTCTCGAGTGGTCCCCATAGATGCCACTCTATCAACTGTCAGGTGGTGTGCAGTGCAATGCACAGGGTACTATATACAATGTGTCTGTGCACAATCCAGGCACTTTCTAGGATTCCCACACCTGGCAAACATCTGACCCATCCCAGTGATGTGTGTGTGTGTGTGTGTGTGTGTGTATGGGGGGGGGGTCGGGGGGTAATTTCTCAAAGGGGCATGTCTTTTTTTTTTTTTTTTGGTCCCCCTTGGGACACCATTTAACCAGCCCACTCCCTAGAGCCCTACATGCATGCCAGGTGCACTGGCTTATCTCATAAACCCCCCAGACATGCTCCAGTATTGCTAAGGCCAGTTATAGATCCTAAGGTCATCCTAGGGGTTTGATCATCTTTGCATCCATACTGTTTCTTTTCTTTTTTGTTTATATGCCCTAAACACTCCCTTCCCCATTCCACACTTGATTATGACCAAGGGCAACTCCTCTCTTTGAACCAGGAGTGGAGCTTCCTAAAGACACATGGTCAGATGTTTTCAGCATCTGTGCAGGTGCAGATATGACAGGTGTTGTGGGTCTAGAGGAAGGAAAAATACGGACTGTGAACAGCCTTGACCACTGAGTCATCTCCTTTGTGGAATGGCACTGTCAGCAATACCTGCTGGCAAAGATGATGTGCATCGGTGGTAACAAAAATGCTTGGCTTGTGATAAACAGTACTGTTGTTGAGGTTATGTCTGCAAGGGAGGCCTTGCTGTGCTGCATCAGGATTACAACTGGTAGTCGGCAGCATGGACAGGACACTGTGATTTCGAGGTACCTGCCCTCTGGGCAGAACCATAAAGGAGAAAGAGAAGTGGCCTATAGGTACTGTATTGGCCCTTGCTTGAAGAGCCAGATCATCACATGGAGGCTGCAACAGCTGCTAAATGGCTATCTAACAATATAAGTATGTGTGCTCCCTGTTCCTCTAAATCATGCACTGCAGGCCCTCACATATCTCATTGCACATGTCATACAGTACCCAATTAGCTCTGACACTGCACTGGCATCATCTGTTGGTGCCTGGACTACAAACATGCATACTCATTGATTTACGCATAGTAAGACACCTAGTTCAGGCACTGAGCTGGAACCATGGTGCTGACACCCACAAGGTACACCATTCCCTAGTGCTGTTTTCAAACTTTGTGGTGGTGCTGCTGTCCACTGCTGGTGCATGAGGTGGTGACAGATGTGCACCGTGTGTTGGGCTGCCAAGCATGACGTGTTCTTTCATACCCAGTGACGCAGCAGAGACAGGTTCTACAAGCATCACACTTGTGTCAGTGGACGTAGATGCTAAGGTACCCTCCATCATAACCACTGCTGACAGTGGTACTGCACTAACAGACTGTCTCATGAGTAGGCCACCATCATGTTGAGGCATGGTCTGTTCCACTGAGGTTGAGTCAATGGCCACTGCACCTGTGAAGGCAGACAGATAATCACCTGTGTGTACAACTGATGCGTGACAATCCCACATCCCACAGATTATTCAGAGAATGAAGACAAATGTACTTTGTAGCATTTGCTGCAATGCCTACAACACAGACATGCTTGTGGAGCAGATGTAGTGGTGTTTACTATCAGTAAACTTATGCAAGTGGTGTGGCACAAGACATTTATTGGGCTTTAATGTAATATCAACCTAGTGCATTCCCTGACAGAGAGACCCAAAGTTACAACCAGTCCAGCTCATCACAACCCCAAATCCAGGCCACCACCAGGTATCGATGTCCCCTCATCATCCACAGGCAAGGATACCAGGAACTCCTCTTTGTCAGGGAGAGTGATCTGTGATGATGGCCTCTGTCCTTGGCCCTTATATCCAGTGCAACAGCTCAGATTCTAGTGCAGGCATGCAGTATAATGTCACAGACTCTGCTGTAGATCTGTTATGCCAATCTTTTGTGGTAACTTAACAGCATTCATATCTGTAATGAGGTTCTGCCAGAAATGTTCCCAGAAAGCCCTGTGAGACCAGTCAGTGCTTAGAATACAATACCTGTTCTCTGCCAGGGAGAACGTTTCAAGCCACTGAGCTGTTACAGTACCATTTATATTCCTGTATAACGGGACATACACCCATACTCAGTTGCTCAGCACAAACATATCTACCACTAGCTGTAGGAGTTCACCACCCAAACCGGAACTACTTGTTACCAGACTGAGAAGTGATGATTCACCACTGTGACAAAGCAGAAATTCCCTGAGGCTCCAACAGCAGAATAAGTTTTTTCTTACATTTATTTCACTGAATTGCACTTTTTTAATACTTCTAGTTGTGCTATACAACTAATCTACTACATTTTGCACCATAATACAGTTTTTTGACTGTTGCACTGCATTTCTATACTGTTTTAACTGTATTTTCATTGCTAGAGAGTGTTCCATTACTGTAATTGCATTTTTATTGAATTACTTAACTGTAAACTGCTTTTTCATACTGACAATTGTATTTTCTATTTGTGAGTGCTTTATCTGTGCATTTTTTGTGGGGTTTCTGTGTTCTAGTCAGGTACCATAGTCTGGACAGTCTAGATAGAGGCCTGCTATTATCCAGGCCTGGTTGTTTTGCTTGTTGTATACATGCCCATGTCTCACTGCCTCTAAAGCACAGCCACAAACCCAACATACTAGTCATGAGAGACTATTGTGTGGCACACAGATTTGTCCCTCACCAGGCTAGACAAGGGGAAAGACCTGGTAAGTTGCTTGTCAGGTGCTAGAAACCACCATATCACTCACTCACTCAAGTCTCTCAACAATAGGTACTGTTATTGACTGTCATAGTCTATGTTGGTGTGAATGACATGAGAGGTACCTCTCTGGAATATATGAAGAGAGACATGATTGAGCTCATTGAATATGTGTCCCAGGCAGGTATGTCACTAGCCTTAAGCAGCATCTTACAGTCACCCTGAACGATGCCTCTGTACAAATAGAAAATGATTAACTTTAACAATTGGCTTAGTTTCTGGTGTCATTCCAAGGGGGTTCAGTACCTGACAGCCTGGGAGGACATGACTGACAGACCACGATGCTTTGCCAGAGATGGCCTTCATCCGTCTCCCCTGGAGTTCAGGCTTCTGGCAAAGGTTCTTGCCTCCCCCATAGTGCCTTTTTTAGGCAAAGCCGTGAAGACAAAATTACCAACATGAAAAATTCTTCTAAATGAAATTTAAAGGTCATGCTGCTAAACCATAGTGCCTTTTTTAGGCAAAGCAGTGAAGACAAAACTACCAACATGAAAAATTCTTCTAAATGAAATTTAAAGGTCATGCTGCTAAACGCTAGGAGTCTTAATTGCAAGCATTCCTTGCCCTGGAAGAGGCTGACATTTGTGCAGTCACTAACACCTGGTTCAAAGTTGCAGAGTGTACCCCAGCCTTACCAGGTTACTTGTCCTACCATACTTTCAGACCCCAACTAGGGGGCAACAAAGCCAAAGGAGGTGGAGTTTCAATATTTATTAAAGACATACACACCTCCAGGCTAGTCAAACAGTATGATGCACAGGAGACACTCCAGGTGCACTTAACTATTGACAAAACACTTATTCAAATCATAGCTAGCTACAGACATCCAACCATGACTCAAGAGGCCCACTCCACCTATCTGGACTTACTTGAATTCATTAAGATTCAACCCTCTACCCTGATCCTGGGTAATTTTAACTACCCAACCATAGAGTGGAAGATCTATTCTAGATCAAACATGAACCTCCAGAGATTTCTCGACTTAGTCAGTGCCAATGCATTGGATCAAATGGTCGACACCCCTACATGAGGTGAAAATATCCTGGACTTGGTACTAACCAACATGAGTAGCCACTGTAGCACCCCAACAATGTCACCCTCCTTGGTAAGATCTGACCACAAAGCAATCACTTTCAAAGTTACCATCTCCCCTGACCCCCCCCACCAGGGTCGAACAAAAAAACTTTTCCAAAGCTGACTACAACCTCCTGAGAGCAGGTATAAGCAGCCTCACAGCCACCTTTCATTCAGTTAAATCAAGCACTAATGTCCAAGTCTACACCAAAATACTATATGAGCATCTATATAGCTACAGGGACTCAGCAATACAGGACAGGACCAAATCATCTTGCTCAAGGAAGAGTAAACCTGTCTGGTGGACAGCAGCAATAAACACACACTATAATAAAAGGAAAAAATTTCTGTCCAAGACCAAGAAGGAGCAGGTGCCAAGTTGGAAGCAATCTTTCCTTTGTCTAAACAAGCAAATAAGGTCACTGGTAAAAAATTGGCCACATCCACTAAGGACAATCACAAGGCCTTCTTCGCATACATCCACAACCTCAAAGGTAACTCCTAAAACTGCTCTGAATTGGTGGTCAAGAATACCACATACACAAACGCCATAGATACAGCCAACCTGCTGGCAGACAGTTCAGTGAAAACTTCACCCCCCCCGCCCCCCATCAGTAAACCAAGATATACCCAGCACCTGTCCTCCTCCCCTCATCACCAAGGAGCAGGTTATTAATTCCCTCTCAAAGGCAAAAAATACAGCCTCCATGGGACCCAACAACTCCCTGGATGTGTCCTACATGAACTCAAGCAAGAGCTCTCAGCACCACTAGGCACCCTATTCAACCAAAGCCTGTGCAATGGCTTCATCCAAGCAGAATGGGGGACAGCCACTGTCATCCCTCTGCACAAAGCTGGAGAGTCCACCGGCCCAAGAAATTATAGGCCCATCAGCCTAACTAGCCTGATCTGCAAGGACATGGAACGCACTATCATGGACCTTATAAACAAGGACATTTGCAACCTCCAAACGCTTGATCCCACACAGCTTGGTTTTGTCAAAGGGAGATCATGCCTGGTAAACTTGATTGCCTTCTTTAAAACAGTCACCAAAGCCCATGAGGGCAAGACAGTGCACATCACCTACTTTGACCTAGCCAAAGCCTTCAACACTATTCCCCACTCGGGCGTAATAGATAAACTCTCCCAGCTAGCTAGGCATCAACCCATCTGTTACCTGATGGATAGCTAACTGGCTCACTGACAGAACCCACTCAGTCAAAACAGGGGAAGCCACCTCTAGTAATAGACGCGTAACAACTGGCATACCCTAAGGATCAGTCTTGGGGCCTCTACTGTTTAGGACATACTTTTCTGAGGTGCAAGCCAAAACCAGTGGTCTGTGGCTGACCAAGTTTGCAGATGACTGCAAGCTGGGCATTGTCATAAATTGCCCTAGTGATGTGAACATCCTCCAAGGGGGCCTTAACTAAACTAATGACTGGTGCCAGAAGCATGACCTCAAACTGAATGCCAAGAAATGCATCATTATCACCTTAGGGGAAAATAGTATCCCTACTAATTATCACATTAATAACCACGTACTAAGCACACAATCAGTTGTGAGGGACTTGGGCACCGAGGTTGACAGCAACCTGACTTTGACCACCATGTTGCGTCCGTTGTACAGAAGCATTTCTACATGGCCCACCTCATAAGTAAGGTTATTTCATCCAGGAACAAGGAGATCATAAAGTACACTTGTATACACTTACCATAAATGTAGATGTTCAAGTGTATTCACTGTTGCAGTCATTACATTTGGGTTACCTGCTTGCAGGTAGCCCTGATTATCAAAGTCTTGGGTCCTGCGTCGGTTGCTGTCTCATCTTCCATCACATCAGGTAGTCAGGGGTATAAGACATGCAGCCGACACCATTATATCAGTTTTCATTGCCCCAGATGTCAGGTGCCCCCATAATGGGAAACAATTATACACAAGGTTACACCTCCAACAAAAAGCAAATACACCAGAAAGCTTAAATACAGTAAACAAGAAGAGAGGTATAGTCAATAGAAGTCAAGGGGCTAGAGGGAGGGTAACCAGGACTGCAACGGTGAATACACTCAAACATCTACATTTATGGTAAGTGTACACAACTGTACTATGTTCTTCATGTTTCACTGTTGCAGTCATTACATTTGGGTAGATTCCCAAAGCTAAGGAAGGGAGGCAATTAGAGAGCATTAGGACCAGCTATTAGGCCCTCCAAGACTGCAGTGGCAAAACCAGCTCTGGATTTAGAAAAAATTGGCAAGTGTCAATGCATGGTGAAGGTATGTACAGAACTCCAGGTAGCAGCTTCTAGGATGTCCCTGGTAGGAACATCTCTGAGAAAGGCTGTGGAAGTAGCTGCAGCTCTAGTGGAATGGGATCTTATCCCCTGTGGGGTAGGTTTTCCATAGTGCTTATAGCAGAAAAGAATGCAATGGCCTATCCACTTAGAAATGCCTTGCTTTGAAATGGCCTTCCCCTCTGCCCCTGCAGCAAAGGCAACTAGCAGCTGTTCAGATTTCCTGAGAGGCTTAGTCCTGTCCAAATAAAATCCAAGTTGTCTGTGCATGTCCAAGGAGTGCATTATTCATTCTCCTTTGTTCTGTGGATTAGAAAATAAGGTTGGCAAATTAATGGATTGATTAAGGGCCAGACTGGATACCACCTTGGGCATAAATGAAGGATTGGTCCTGAGGGACACCCTGTCTGCATGAAAGATGATGAAGGGCTCCACTGCCATGAGGACCTGTAATTCAGACACCCTTCTTGCTGAAGTGATGGCTAGACGGAAGGCTGTTTTCCAAGAAAGGAATTTCAACTATGCAGTTGCAGCTGGCTCAAAAGGAGGTAGAGTGAGCTTTTCCAATACAAAGTTAAGGTCCCAGGCTGGAGTAGGGGCTCTCCTGGGTGGTCTTAAATTTTTGGCCCCTCTGAGGAATCGTTTCAGCAGGGGGTGAGAGAAGAGGGGTGGCTCAGTATTATAATGCGCTGAAATGGCTGAGGCATGAATTTTAATAGAAGAGAAGGAAAGGCCCATGTGAAGCATCTCTGTTAAGTATTGAAGAACATGTGATAAACTGACACTGTTGCGCCCATCCTCTGAGTCTGGCTCCAGGAACAGAATCTTTTCCACTTTTCAGCATAGGATTTTCTAGTACTAGGCCTCCTTGCCTCCAGGATGACATCCAGCACTTGCTTGCTGAGGGATGGTATTGTAGGACTCAGGTAATTAGCCAGACTGCCAGGTTCAGGGTTTGAAGCTGGGGGTAAAGAATCTGGCCCTCCTGCTGGGACAGCAGGAAAGGGGTCTCAGGCAGGTGCCATGGTTCCAGCAGTGACATACTGCGCAAGAGGGGGTACCAGTGTTGGCATGGCCAGTCTGGTGCAAGGAGTATTTGTCCTTGGTTTGTCCTGTTTGATCTTTATTAGAACTTTCGAGAGGAGAGGCAGAGGGGGGAAAGGTATAAACCGATAGGCTTTCCCAGATGAAGGACAGGGCATCCACTTTCCAAGCTTGGCTGTTGGGGGGTCGTTGTGCAGAATTTGTCCAATTGGTAGTTCTGAGGGGAGGCAAACAGGTCTATCTCTGGGTTCCCCCATTTGTTTCTCAAAATGTTAAATATCTTTGGTTCCAGTTTCCACTCGTGTGGGTCCATGAGATTTCTGCTTAGGTCGTCTGCCAGTGAATTTAGCTTGCCTGGCAGGAATTCAGCTTGGAGGTGCACTTGGTAGCTCAAGGCTGTATTCCACAGAGCCATGGCTAGTCTGCAGAGAGGGTATGAGTGAGTTCCCCCCTGCTCGTTTATGTACCACATAACAGTGGTGTTGTCCGTCTTTACCAATAATTGCCCTGGACGAATGTGGTCCTTGAAGACTGTCAGAGAATTCTGTACAGCTAACTTTCTTTCTGATTGATATGCAGGTGCATTTGACACGGGTTCCACTTTCCTTGAATGCACTGCCCTGCCAAGTGAGCCCCCCATGCATAGTCTGATGTGTCTGTTGTTAGGGTTTGGACGGCAGGGGGTAGGGTGAATGGCAGTCCCTTGTTGTGGTGGCAGGCCTCTGCCCACCAAAGGAACTCTGTCTTTATCCAAGGAATGATAGGAATCATTGATTCCAGGTCCTGAGAATGTTGACACCATAGGCTTTTTAGATACCACTGTAGTTTCCTCATATGCAGTCTTGCATATGGAATTAGTAGAATGCAAGAGGCCATGAACCCCAGGGCATGCAGTATTTTCCTTGCAGATAGCTGGATCTTTGTGGCTAGTAGTTTGAAGTAGGGTGTCAAATAAACTTGTTTCTCTGGCATTAGGTAGGCCATCTGGTAAGTTGTATTCAAGCTTTCTGCCAGGAATACAATTTGTTGGCAGGATACTAGGTGGGATTTCTTTTCGTTTATTGTGTGTCCCGGTGAGGTTAGTAGTTTCTTTACAAATGCCAGATGATTTAATAGTATGTCCTGGTTTTCTGCCTGAATTAGACAATCGTCCAGGTATGGGTATATATGAATATTTCTTTGCCTGCAGAATGCAATGACTGGAGCTAGGCACTTTGTGAATACCCTGGGTGCAGTAGACAAGCCAAAGGGCAGTGCAGAGAAAGTACAGTTGTGTACCTACCATAAATGTATATGTTCGAGTATATTCACTGTTGCAGTCATTATACTTGGGTTATCCTGCTGGTAGGCTACCCGCAGTAGGCCTGAATTCCAAAGTCTTGGTCCGGCATTGGTTGCTGTCGCCTCTTCCCTGACGTCAGTGCACCAGGGGTATAAAAGATGCAGCCAACACCATTTTCTTCAGTTTTTCTTGCCCCAGATGTAAGGTGCCCCCAAAAGGGTACACTAAAAATTATGCCAATACAAAAGCATGCACTAACATAAGCATTACCTTCATCTACAAGCAAATACACCACATAGGTTGTATAGAATAGAGAAGTACAGATAAGTTCCAGGAATGAAAGGGGGATGGTGGGAGGGTAACCTGGACTGCAACAGTGAATACACTCGAACATCTACATTTATGGTAGGTACACAACTGTACTATGTTCATCGTGTTTCACTGCTGCAGTCATTACACTTGGGCTGAATCCCAAAGTTGAGGTTGGGTGGCTGGGCCTAAATAGAATTAGGAGTGGCTATGAGGCCCTGCAGAACTGCAGTGGCAAAGCCTGCTCTGGATTTAGAGTAAAGAGGTAAGTGGTAGTGCTTTGTAAAAGTGTGCACTGAAGTCCAAGTTGCAGCCTCCAAAATGTCCTTGGTTGGTACTCCTCTGAGGAAGGCTGCTGAAGTGGCTGCTGCTCTGGCTGAATGTGGCCTAATGCCCTTGGGCACTGATTTGCGATGCTGTGAATAGCAGAAACGAATGCAGTGGCCTATCCATTTTGAAATAGTCTGCTTTGAGATAGCTTTTCCTTGCGATCCTGCAGCATATGCCACTAAGAGTTGCTCAGTCTTTCTGAAAGCTTTAGTTTTGTCCAAGTAGAAGCGTAGCTGTCTGTGTATGTCCAAAGAATGCAGAAGTCTCTCCCCCTTATTCTGTGGGTTTGGATAAAAAGTAGGCAAATGAATGGTTTGGTTAAGAGCCACACTGGACACTACCTTAAGCATAAATGTTGGGTTCGTCCTTAGAGAAACCCCGTCCAGATGGAAAATTATAAAAGGTTCCACCGCCATTAGTGCCTGTAACTCTGAGACTCTTCTTGCTGAAGTTATTGCTAGGAGCAGAGCTGTTTTCCATGATAAGAATTTTATCTCAGCTGTATTGACTGGCTCAAAAGGAGGCAGTGTGAGTTTTTCCAAGACAAAATTGAGGTATTGGCGCTCTCCTTGGAGGTCTTATGTTTTTGGCCCCTCTGAGGTACTGCCTTCGCAGTGGCTGTGAAAAAATAGGGTGGGCCATATTGTAATGAGCTGAAATGGCAGAGGCATGGATCTTAATTGATAAAAAGGATAGGCCTTTGTCCAGCATCTCAGTTAGGTATTGTAAAATCTGAGGAATATTTGGTACAAGCGTGTCAATTCCTTGTGCCTGGTTCCAAGCACAGAATCTCTTCCATTTTTCTGCATAAGATTTTCTGATGCTGGGCCTCCTGGCCTCCAAAATAACATCCATAACTGCTTTAGAGAGAGGTGTGCTCTGAATGGTTACATTATCCACCATGCAGACTTAGGGTTCTGAGTTGGCTGTGCAAGATCTGATTGTTTTGTTGGGTCAGTAAATGAGGAATTTGAGGTAATGTCCAGGCTGGGCCTTGAGACAAGCATTTTAGGATTGGGTACCAGTGCTGGCGTGGCCAGTCTGGGGCAATCAGTATAATTTTTGGCTTCTCTTTTCTGACCTTTAGGAGTACCTTGGGGAGAAGAGGCAGTGGAGGAAAGGCATATACTGTAAGGGTTTTCCAGCTGAATGACAGAGCATCCACTTTCCATGCTTGCTTGTGATAAGTCCTTGTGCAGAATCTCTGTAGTTGGCAGTTGTGAGGGGAGGCAAACAGATCTATGTCTGGGCATCCCCATTTCTTTGTTATCATGCTGAAGATTTGTGGATCTAGTTTCCACTCATGAGGATCCATGAGGTTTCTGCTTAGTTCGTCTGCCAGAGTATTTGTCTTTCCTGGCAGGAATTGTGCTTGCAGGTGTACTTGATAAGTCAATGCTGTGTTCCACAAAGTCATGGCTTGTCTGCAGAGGGGGTAGGAATGTGTGCCTCCCTGCTTATTTATGTACCACATGACTTTAGTATTGTCAGTCTTTATCCGCAGTTGTCCTGGATGAAGCAGATCCTTGAAGGCTGTCAGGGCATTCTGAACAGCTAGCATCTCTTTTTGATTGATATGAAGATGCATTTGGCTTGCAGGCCATGTGCCCTGAATACATTTTCCTGCCATGTGGGCCCCCCAGGTGTAATCTGATGCATCTGTTGTTAGTGTCTGCCTGGCTGTGGGTAAAGTGAATGGCTGTCCCTTGTTGTGGTGACAGGCCTGTGCCCACCATCGAAACTCCTGTTGCAGGCAGGGAATGAGGGTAATTACTGTTTCCAGGCTGTGGCAATGTTGAGTCCAAACACTTTTTAGATACCATTTAGTTTCCTCATATGCAGTCTTGCATATGGAATTAGCCGAATGCAGGATGGCATGAAGCTCAAAGCCTGCAGAATTTTTCTTGCAGATAACTGGGTCTTTGTTGCCAACATTTCGAAGTAAGAAGTCAGTTGCCTTTGTTTGTCTGGCGTGAAAAAAGCCATCTGGGCAGTTGTATTTAAGCTTGCACCCAGGAATATTATCTCTTGAGAGGGCACTAGCTTTGATTTCTTTTCGTTTACTGTGTACCCTAGGCAAATTAGTAATCTTTTTACAAACGCCAGATGCTTTAGTAGAATGTCCTTGTTCTCTGCTTGAATAAGGCAGTCGTCCAAGTAAGGATATATCTGAATTCCTCTTTGTCTGCAAAAAGCAATTGCTGGTGCCAGGCATTTTGTGAAGACCCAGGGCGCAGTAGATAAGCCAAAGGGTAGTGCAGAGAATTGGTAGTGCATTGAGCTAGCTATGAGTCTGAGGTATCTTCTGCAAGATTGTCTGATTGGGACATGCAGGTATGCCTAGTTTAGGTCCAAAGTTACAAGCCAAGCCTTCTTGCCCAGCATGGACAGATGCTGCTGCAGAGTCAATATTCTGAATTTTGGAACGTCCAGAAAAGTGTTTAGAATGGAGAGGTCCAGTATTGGTCTCCAGGCTTTGTCCTTTCTGGGAACCAAGAAAAGTCTTGAGTAAAATCCTTGTCCCTGCTCTTGCTGTGGTACTCGCTGAATGGCCCTCATGTCCATGAGGGATGAAACTTGTTTTTGTGCCTCTGCCCATTGATTGTGTGGCAGGTCTGGCATACTGTTTGCCTTTGGCAGGGTGTGAAAGTGGAACCTGTAGCCCTGAGACACTATATTCAAGACCCATTTGTCCTGGGTGATCATGTGCCAATTTTTTGAAAAAAAGTGCTAGTTTTCCCCCTAAGGGGACTGCCAAAAGATAAGTGCTTAGTACTGGCAGTGGAAAGTCATTGGGACTGTTTCCTATATGGCTGTGATTTGTCTTCTCCGCTTTTGGAGGTAGAAGCACCCCATTGTTTAGGCCTGTATGAGCCTTGGGGCTGGGATCTGCCTCTAGAGCGTCTGTATCTGCCTCTTTGTGGTCTGTCTGAAACCGGAAAGGACCAATTCTTTGAAGGCCAGTTCCTGCTAAATCTGGGTGGCTGTACCTGTAAGAAATCCTTAACTGTCTGCATAGATTTCGCTTTATCCTCCATTTTCTTCAACACCTCTTCTGCCTTAACCCCAAACAAAGTATCATGCTGTAATGGAGCATCCAATAATTTTGCTTTAACATGATCAGGCAGATTCTGTTCCTTTAACCAAGCATGCCTCCTAATGACAGAACCCGTAACAGCGGCCCTGCAAGAGGCCTCCAGTGAATCAAAACCACATTGCAAAGTATGCTTTCCTACTTGTTCAGCTGCATGCAATAAATCCTGCATTTCCTTGTTTTCTGGACATTCAGAATTTGTCAACATTTTCTGTTTTAGCAGTGACATTAAGTATTGCTGATATTTAAGCATATGAAACTGACAATTTATTTAAAGCCCTTACAGCCAAGGTAGCAGAAGTGTAAACCTTTTTCCCCCATCTGTCCAGTGCCCTTGAATCCCTATCAGAGGGGACAGGGTTTTTTGCAGTGGATGCCTTGACCCCTTTGGGACACTGAGATATAGTTTCTGGGTCAGCAGCAGGGTTTTTATATAGAAATTTATGAGAATCTGGAACCCTGTTGTATATGTCTGGCTTAACAGGTGCAGGGGGTAAAGAGTCAGAAGACAGGCCGGACTCTGAAAATACATAATCTACAATGTCTAGAACAGGTGGAATAGCAAGAGGTCTGTGCTGAGGTAGTAAAAGAAAGTCTCTGAGCCTTTTCTTAGATTCTGAGTAATCTTGGCTCTCCCAGTGAAAGTGCTCCCTCATAGTATGCAGGGTTTCCCCAAAAGAATAATCCTCTGGAGGAGAGGTTCAAGGGATAGATTCTTCAGCATCAGAATCCTCATAGGGAGGAAGAGAGTATCCCTGTTCAGAAGAGGAGTCGGAGGAAATGGAAACCTGATATGAAGATTCATATTCTGTCTCTTGCCTAGGCCTCTTATCAGGAGGGGGATGGGAACCCCTGATCAAAGTAATTAGGTCTTCGGCCATTTTAAGCATCTGTTTTTTAGGCATGGAAGTCTGTCCAGGAGAATGCTGTACTTGTTTCTTTGTCTTTAGATGTTCTTTAGTCTTTCCCTTTGAAGCTGAGGTTGGCTTTACATATAACTGTGTAGGTCTGAAAACACCCTCAGAAGCCGATGCCTGCTCAGCGGCTCCGGACCCATCTGAGGGAATAGTTTCCAAGTGTCCAATACCTTGAGTTTCCAGAGGCATAGTTGGCTCCATGTGGGAGTCGGAAGCGGCCTGTGGCTCTGAGGTAGCAGGCGTCAGGGGCTGCGAAAGCACCTCACTGAGAACTGGCGACTGGCCTAATGGAAACCTTGTAGTCGGTTTTGGACGTCGGATGCCTGTCCTTTTCCTTGCGCTTTTTATAAACTCCAGTCGGCTGTTCTGATGGCATTATATAATTAAATCTTCGGCCAAAGTAATGAAAGGCAAAATCGTTCCAACGCTTAATAGTGCGTTGGTTAAATCTAGCACAAAACCAACAACTAGCAACATCGTGGTCAGGGCCTAGGTAAGGAATACAGTAAGAGTTAAAATATTTTTGAGGTATTTGCTTCCCACAAGAAATACAATTGTTAACTTTTTCTGACATCGGTCTGGAGCAAGAAAAAGTTTCCCAAACGGGGTACTTAGCTTTAATGAAGACTTTGGATCTGAAATTCGATTTTGAAAATCTCAAGAGTCGGCCGACTGGCACTTGCGAACTGCTTTTGCTTCGGGCACCATGCGGCAAGAAAGACTGAAGAAAATGGCGTTGGCTGCATCTTTTATACCCCTGGCGCACTAACGTCAGGGAAGAGGCGACAGCAACTGACGCCGGACCAAGACTTTGGAATTCAGGCCGACTGCGGGTAGCCTGCCAGCAGGATAACCCAAGTGTAATGACTGCAACAGTGAAACACAATGAACATCTGACAGTGCATGTAGCCTGCTCTGAAGCATAGGTATTTTCTGCAAGATTCCCTTATTGGGACGTGCAGATAAGCTTCCTTTAAGTCCAATGTTGCCAACCAGTCATTTTTGCCTAGCATGGGAAGCAGCTGATGAAGAGTTAGCATTTTGAATTTTGGGATCACCAAAAAGTTGTTTAGGATAGACAGGTCCAGGACAGGATGCCAGGAGTTGCCTTTTCTGGGTACCAGTTAAAGTTTTGTGTAAAAACCTTGCCCCCATTCCTCTTCTGGGAGAGGTTGAATAGCCCTGATACTTAGAAGAGAGAGAACCTGCTCTTGAGCCTCTGTCCACTGATTTGGGGGTAGGTCTGGCCAACCGTTTGGGGTTTGTAAGGTGTGGAAGTGAAATCTGTATCCTTAGGAAACTATATTTAAAACCCATTTGTCTTTGGTAAAGAGTTCCCAGTTTTTTGCATGCAGGGCGATCTTTCCCCCTAAAGGAGCAGTCAGTTGAGCAGGGCATGGAAGGTTTAAAGTTAAGTCATTGTGACAGTTTACCATGGGGGGGGGGGGTGTCTTACTACTTCCAGCTTTGGAAGTGGGAGCCCTCCACTGCTTAGGCCTGTGAGTACCTTGAGACTGTAGTCTGGGTGGTCTGCTGGTCCTGGGTTTGGACTGAGATGGCCTGGAAGAGACAGGAAAGGACAAATTCTTAGAAGGCTAATGCCTACTAAATCTGGGAGGCTGTACTTGCAAGAAATCTTTAACAGTTTGCATCGATTTAGCTTTTACCTCCATCTTTTTAAGCACTTCTTCTGCTTTGTTGCCAAACAGGCGGTCTTGGTTTAAGGGAGCATCCAGTAATTTAGCTTTAACATGATCTGGCAAAGGTTGCTCCTTAAGCCAAGCATGCCTTCTAAGTACAGATCCAGTGACAGCAGACCTGCAAGATGCCTCTAAGGAGTCAAAACCACATTGCAAAGTATGTTTACAAACTTGTTCAGTAGAATGCATTAAATCCTGTAGTTCTTTATTTACAGCATAAACAGAAAATGATGTTGATTCCTGACTAAGTACTCCAATAACATGCTGCTGATACTTTAACATGTGAAACTGGCAGTTTAAGGCCCTAATGGCCAAAGTAGCAGAAGTGCATACCTTCTTACTCCATCTGTCCAGAGCCCCTGAATCTCTATCAGAGGGGGGTAGGGTTTTTGGCAGTAGTAGCCTTAATGCCTTTGGGTCCTTGTGAAATGGTCTCTGGGTCCGCAGTAGGATTCTCAAAGAAGAACTTGTGAGAGTCAGGTACTCTGTAATACCTGTCAGGTTTCCTGGGAGCTGGAGGTAAAGTGTCTGTGGCCAGGCTAGATTCCAAGAAGGCATCATCGACAATGTCCAGTACAGGAGGGATAGCTAAAGGCCTGTGTGGAGGTAGGAGTAAGAATTCCCTAAGCCTCTTTTTGGAGTCAGAGTAATCCTGGCCATCCCAGCGGAAATGCTCCCTAAGAGTGTGCAAAGTTTCACCAAAAGAGAAATCTTCTGGAGGGGAAGCAGAGGGAATGCAGTCCTCTGCATCAGAATCCTCATAGGTAGATAAGGGTAAATCCTGGTCATCAGAAGAAACAGAAATTTCAGAATCCTGATCAGAAGAATCAGAAGGAAAATCAGTTCTAGGTCTCTTACAGGGGGAAGGCTGGCTTTCCTTGATTAGAGTAATAAGGTCTTTAGCCATTCTTATCATTTGTTTTTTAGGCATATGGGCCTGACCATGCGGTTTGGGCATCGGTTTTCTAGGCGTGCATCGAGTTTTAGGCCTTGAAGAAGAAGATGGCGTCAGTTTGATATGCAAGTCAGTAGGCCTGAATACACCCTCAGAAGCCGGTGCCTGCACAGCGGCTCCGGACCCATCCAGGGTAGAGACATCCGCAGGTTCCATAGTCGAAGAAGAATCTCGCGGCATACCGGAGTCCAAAGAAGTCTCAATAGAGGCCTGCGAATCTGAAGTAGCGGGTATCAGGGGCTGCAAAAAGCGCCTCACTGAGTACCAGCGAACTGGCGACTAGCTTAACGGAAGTGTCGTCGGCAGCTTTGGAACTATGCAGTCGGTCTCTATTTTTATCTTTACATTTTTTTCGGAATGTCGATAGTCGGATGGCTTACCAAAGCCATTTCTGGATAATTGAACAGAGAACCAAAATATGAAATATGAAAATATGAAAATGAACCGACGACAAATAGTTCGAGGATTGAATAAGGCACAAAACTGAAAGCAAGGGACATCGTGGTCTGGTCCTAAGCAAGGAATGCAGTACGAATGAAAATCTTTATGAGGTATTTGCTTTCCACAAGTAATACAATTGTTAACTTTTACTGACATCAGTTTAGAGCAAGAAAAAGGATCCCCGATGGGGTACTTAGCTTTTTTGAAGACTTCAGTTCTGAAACTCGAAAACGAAAATTTAAGGAGTCGGCCAACTGGCACTTGCGAACTGCTTCGGTTACCGCACAGCAAGAAAGACTGATGTAATGGCGTCGGCTGCATGCTTTATACCCCTGACTACCCGACGTCATGGAAGATGAGAGACAACAACCAACGCAGGACCCAAGACTTTGATAATCAGGCTGACTAAGGGCTACCTGCAAGCAGATAACCCAAATGTAATGACTACCCAAATGTAATGATTTCAACAGTGAAACACGAAGAACATCATCCCTGTACTCCTCCCTTATCAGACCCATTATCAAGTACAATGCCCCCTTTGGCATGTACCTTGCCAAGCACATGCAGCAGTTGGAGAGACAACAGAGGTTCCTGAGACGGAAAATCCAGGGTCTCAAACACCTATCCTATACATATAGGCTAAAAGCCCTGCCAATCTACTCAGTTTCATACAAACTGCTCAGAGGTGACCTATGTCTGGCATACAAGGCTGTCACAGACTTAGCCTTGATGGAGTTGCTGCATATCCATAAGTCAAACTCCACTTGTGCAACCCGCATGCAAGGTCTCAATCTGGTCTGTGACATTACTAGAACTTGCTGGCAGGACAGATTTGTGTCCCAACGACTCTCCCATATGTGGAATAGACTTCCTCTCCATGTCAAGCAGAGTACCTCACTAACCCTCTTTAAGAGGAACCTGGATGACTGGATGGAAAACAGAACATATACCCCTGGGATCCCACCTGTGTCCCTGCTGGACAGGGAAAAGAGGTGCTGACTTTGTGGGAACATGGGTGAAATGCTTGGCTATGCTTATTAAGGACCTCAGGCTAATAGCCTAGTATCATCCTATGAACCTAAGAAACAGCTGCAACAAGTAACATGCCTATTATACACTGTTCCCACATGCCATGTCCCCACGGCATTCCAGCTGGAACAGTTTGCAGATGGAATGTCATGTAACACCTAGATCTACCTAGAAGGACCTATGTCCCCCCCCAAGCAACATTATCATGTGTCCCACAGAACACATATGCTATCAGAATTATTTAGCAGGTGCACCTCCTCTTGCCTTTCTTTGTGTATGTCAGCTGACCTCCTGTTGCACAGAGTGTGCAGTTCAACATATCCCACTCTGTCTGTGTTGCCAACCGACAGTTTCTCTAACAATTCTCATCATTTAGCAGTCTATCTGATGGGTTATACACAGATCTGTGCCCTGTTTGTCCACATTCCCCTTTACACCCTCTTGCTTTGTCCATACCACTTCCAGCAGGCTACTGTTCAGCAACCCACCCAATAAGATAAATATATATGTTCTGCATTCCCACCTGCCACTAACCTGTGCACCTTTACACAGCTGCTGTAGAACATTTCTTTTACTGTGTAGAACCACAAGTTCCCGATGAAAATCTGCTAGCTAAACAACAGCAAATCTGATACCACAATGAGTACCATACTAGTAACCATGGCTTGTGTCACACTATTAGTGGACTCTTACCTCAGTAATTATGTCAATGGAGTAATTTCTGCAAAATGCTTCTGAAACACCCAATCATCACAGCGCAAAGCCGGCACTACATTGTGCAACCTGACCTGTGCCTGTCAATGCACATACATGGTAGGTCACAATGCTTTCTGCACAAGCCTAGTCAGCTCCATTACACTGTCTCACCTGCTTAGCTAACCAGGTTTGCAATGCTTCTAATTAATTTCACTTTTGCTAATACTTTTGCTTTGTTTATAAACTTCTCAGGACGGTGGTATACATTTGTACAGTTTGGTTAAATTTTGCCTAGCTCTGATGTCCACTATACTCTCACTGTTTGACACTCATACACCATGTCACTCTCTTACACAATGGTGACAGGTTACCTCCCATCTTATCTTGTTAGGTAGTCTACACAGTTCGTTAACAGGTGCTCCCCAGATTTCTAAAATGTTTCAGTGTTGACACTGCTTAGCTGACTACATCCTTCCCCTTTTCAAGGCCTGTAGTATGAAACAGTGTAGCATAACTTACTGAGCATCTCTTTTGGTTTGTTTTTCTCTTTATTGCTGTCATCATCTTCATTTTATGGTGTCCTTTTTATGCTTCATTTCTCTCCATTTACATTCATGTTTTTTGCTATGCTGACTATGGGAATGAATGTGACACATCAGCATGCTCTGCATCTGCACAGTTACCAACTGCTGGGTCCCCAGCAATCTCCAGGCCAGCCCCTCTGCATCCTGTGGGGGAGGAGGTGACGTGGAGGGTTTACTGGTGGCCTTTATTGCAGCTCCTCTGGTGTGGGGTGTAGAATCCTCAATGGTGAATATAATTTGGGGAGGATAGAAGGACTGGTGAGGGCTGTGGTGGACCACAGGCTTGATGTATAGACTGCACCCTGGAGCTCATCCTAGTCACACAACTGCATGGCCCCAGCAACATGACTGCTGGTTGCTTGGTCCAGCTATGAGGGCATTTGGGTGTACAGCTGTGCATCCTGGCAGGTCATCCTCATCCCACCCTACCCCCTTCATGGTGTTCCCTTCCCTTTCCTTGTGTGTCACCACTCCCTTACCCAGTTTGTTGCCCAATCTTTCCTACCCCCATTTTTATAAGCAACTCATCTGTCTCTGCTTATAGATTCATAGGTAGGTACTAGGCTATCTACCCAAGGGCATTTATAAGCCTAGCCAGAATGTGTTAGCTTTCGCCTCCCTTTTAGATTACTTTCCTGGGCCTCTGTCCAGCAGGGCCACTGAAGTGATCCCAGGGGTAAATTTACGATTTCCCATCCACTCGTCAAGATTTCTCTTGAAGAGAGTCAGTGAGGGGATTTGCCTAACATAAACTGGGATTCTATTCCAGAGCGAGGGAAGTCTCTGGGACAGAAATCTATCCCTGCAGCATGTCCTGTTTATTGTTGTGCTGAGGTTTAAATCCCTGGAGCATGTGGCTCTAAGTGATTTGGTTTTCTTGAGATGGAGCATGTCCGTTAATTCCAGGTTGGACATGGCCTTGTACTTCAGGCAGAGATCACCTCTGAGTAGGCGGTAAGCAACAGAGTAGAGCTGGTGTTTCTTTAATCGAGCTGCATAGGGCATCTGTTTGAGGCCCACAATCCTCTTGGTGAGGTACTTCTGTGGTCTTTCCAGCTGTTGCAGGTGTCGAGTAAGGTACATTCCAAATGGGGCATTGTACTCTATTATGGTCCTAACTGATGAGGAGAGGGGCACAATGACCTCTCTTGATCTAGATGTGAACCCTTTCGTGATTAGGTGGGTTACATAGAAGGATTTTCTAACCACTTTGGCAATATGATTATCAATGGAGAGGTTGCTATCTACCTGGGTCCCCAGATCCCTAATTACATCTTCCGTACTTAGTGGATTACCACCTATGTGATAGTTCGTGGGCACTTTGTTTTTCCCAAAGGGGATGACTATGCACTTTTTGGCATTTAACTTGAGGCCATAGTTCTGACACTAGGTATTCGTCTCCATGAGACCCTTCTGGAGGATGTCAGTGTCAGCCGGAGAGTCCATTATGGCCCCCAGTTTGCAATCATCTGCAAACTTGGTCAGCCATAGTCCTCCCGTGCTTGCCTGTACCTCAGAGAAGTATATACCGAACAGGAGGGGTCCCAGGACAGAACCCTGTGGGACGCCACTTGTAACCGGTTTAGAGTCGGACATGGCTCCCGCAACTCTGACCATGTGAGTTCTATCCGTGAGCCAGTTGGCAACCCATCTCGTGACATACGGGTTAATGTTCAAGCTGGTAAGCTTATCTATAATGCCAGAATGGGGAATGGTGTTGAAGGCCTTAGCGAGGTCCAGGTAGGCTGTGTGGACTACCTTTCCCTCATCTATGACCTTGGTAACTGTTTCAAAGAAGTCAACTAGGTTTAGGAGGCAGGATCTGCCTTTAACAAAGCCGAATTGGGTAGGGTCCAGTGTCTGGAGGTTCCCAATGTCTCTGTTAATGAGTTCCATGATGATGCGCTCCATAGCTTTGCAGACCAGGCTAGTCAGGCTTATAGGGTGATAGTTCCCAGGATCTGTTGTGGTACCACCTTTGTGGAGCAGGATAACTGTTGCTGTATGCCATTCTTTGGGTACATAGCCTGTGGTAAGGCTGAGTTTGAACAGTGAATTTAGGTGAGGGTTTAGTTCATTTTGGAGCTCGTGTAAGACGCAGCCTGGGATACCATCCGGTCCCATTGATGCTGTGTTTTTGGCTTTGGAGGGGGCTGTTTTCACCTGTGTGTCTGTGATGTCTGGGGCTCTACATTCTTCTGGGATGGACACGGGCCCTTTTGGGGGTGGGGGGGTAAAGTGTGCACTGAACCTGTCAGCCAGGATGTTGGCAATGTCAGTTGGTTCAGTGTATTTTTTGCCATTTTGCACTAGCTCAGAGCAGATCGGAGAGTTGCCACCTAGATTCCTGACATAGCTAAAGAAGGCTTTGTGATTATGATTTTATGAGGGATCGCAGTTTCTTGCTAATACTGATCAGGGATGCCTTTCCTTTTTGGGATTTTGCTCTATCATGTAATAGTTTCCTCCTCCTGTTGTATAGCTTATTTATGGCCGGGGACCACCAGTCTGGCTTCCTCTTTTTGGAGGAGTGAGTCTTGGTTTTACTTGGGATGGCTCGATCTATGCATTCCTGTAGGTGCTCACAGAATGCATTTGTAAAGGGTTCTGCGGTTTGGGCAGCATTATTCTTTAGCAAGGGGGCTTTGAAACTTTCCACCTTGGTCTTGAGAAGTGTGAAGTTTGCTTTTGAAAAGTTTTTCACAGTGGTTTCCTTGATAGGGGGTGGGGTCGGGATGTGGATGTCCAGTGTGATTAGTTTATGGCCTGATCTTACCAGCGAGGTGTTTACCTCTGGTGTGGAACACTGATCCCCCATGTTGGTGATGATCAGGTCCAATATGTTGTCACCTCTTGTGGGAGTGGTGACCAGTTGTTCCAGGGCATTTGAGTTTATAAACTCTAGGAAGCATTGGGCAAAGGAGTTTGTACTTGAGTAGTTTTCCCAGTCAATGTTTGAGTAGTTGAAATCACCCAATATCATGGTGTTTGGTAGGACCTTCATATTTTCCAGTGTTCTCAGGAATGCTGAGTGGGGGTCTTGAGACAAGGTGGGTGATCTGTTGCAAGCTACAATCTGAAAAGCAGCTTTGCCCACTGTTAGTTGCACATGGATGGTCTCCGAGGCCTTGTGCTGTGCCACTAACCCGGAGGGTGTGGTTATCCTTTATGAAAATGGATACACCCCCTCCTTTTGTATTTCGGTCCGGGATCTGGGGCCGAAAGGTATGCTGTGAGTTGTAGCCTGGTAGTGCTGGGTTGCTCTCTGGAGCCTTAAACCAGGTTTCTGTTACTGTACAGATATCGATTTTCTCCATGCTGAGGAGTGCCTCGAGTGCGTGCATTTTGAGGTTTAGACTTCTGGCATTGAGTAGCATTACCCTCAGTTTTTGCTTACTTGTGTTGTTTATGGAGGTGGGTTTGTCTTTTGAGCCTTGCCTAAAAAAGGCATTATGGGGGTGGCAAGAGCCTTGGCCATTATTCGAAAGCCTAAGGGCGACAGGTGCAAGCCGTCTCTGGCGAAGCAGTGTGGCTTGTCGAGCATGTCATCCCAGGCTGACAGACACTGGATCCCCTTTGAACGACACCAATAGCTTAGCCAATTGTTAAAATTGATCATTTTATCTTTATACTGTGGCATCATTCTTGGTGAGGGCAAGATGCTACTCAGGGTCAAGGTCATACCGGCCTGGGCTACATGATCAGAGAACTCCTCTATGTCTCTTTTCTTGTAGTCCAGGGAGGTACGTCCTTTATGTCTATCTGCTGCCGTTGCCTGCAATCTCTGTATCTTCCCCTCTTAACCATATCTTCTTCATGCTATGTTTGCCCTTTACCTTTCTTAAAAACTGCCTATCCTGTATTAAGAAAAAAAAAAAAAACTTCCAAAACTCAAACTGTGGAGACAAAAAAAAGGGAATTTTTGCAATTTGTAAAACCTTTTGATCTCACACTAGTAAGCAATTCCATCTCCCACTGAAGATTTCATTAGACTAAATGTAAAATCCCATGTTCATGACTACATAATACAATTACAGTTTAATAACATTTCTTAATTGTATATACACCAAATTAATTTGTTTGTAAATTAATGAATTACTACTGGTAAATGAAAATCATGTGATGATTGGAACTGTATTACATTAACAGGAACATGGGAGTTTTAAATTTAGTCAAATGAAGTCTCTAGTGGAAGACAGAAGTGTTTCAGAGTGTGAGATTATCGATTAATCACAGAGACTCTCGGTCTTTATTTCCTCCACAGTTGTTTGAGTTTTGGAAGGATATATTACTCCCACTATGCAGCATGTCCACCATTTTTTCTTCTGACTCCCAGTCATGATTTCTGTAGCAGTATTTTAAATGTAATAACATGTGTCAAGTCACCTGACAAACTGTTTGGTATATTTTCAGTATACAAACAGATGTCTTCCAAATGGTGATCAGTATGCTTTTCACTGTTATTACAATTACAAATTGGTATATACAAGTCTTTCAGTGACCTTTTAACTAACTGTCCTTAAGCATTATTTTTTCTACATTGGACATCTGTAACAAAATTCCCTTGATTTAACAGTGCATTTAAAATCATGCAGTGACCTTCAGCAGCCAAAATGACCTTCAACCAAAGCAACACTGCTTTTGGGAAATGCTATAATTTATAACAGTTAATGTAATATGGGTTTATAATACCCTATTTTGCTGCCAACAACATTGGCAATCGCATATTAAGAGTAAAATGAGACTGTCTGTTTAAAGGTATCAGCTTGAAGTGTCAATTTTCATTTCATTTGAAACCTTAATCTGTGCCTACGTTCTGTCCCAGTAAACAACTACGTATTTTAAGATTCTTTGATTTATGTAAGATATCCTAACTTTGTGTTTGACTTCTGTACTATTCTCACATTATAAAATCCAAAGTACCTACTTATCCATACCGCAAGCAAGCTAAGCCATTCATAAACTATATAATGATCATTGTCAAGTGACCTTCTGACCAACATGTCTGTCAGACAGTCATGAATATTTTCCATGGAATAAAAAGGATAACTAATGGGGAAACGAAAGAGAACCATAATATGACGGTTTGTTCCATTATGCGTGAATAGACATTTATGACAACTTGTCTGTTACCAGGTGGGTACAAGGATAACTAATGGAGAAACAGACAGCAGATAATAATATAACAGTTTCTTCCATCATTCATGGACAGGCATCTAAAACAATGCATCTGTTACCAGGTGGAGACAATTTACAGTTGGATGAATCCTACTTACCTGTAACAGTAGATGTTCGTAGAACACACTGCCTTACTGGACATGGGTAGTAGAGCCCTGGCAGCCTCATCCTGGCAGTCTATCAAAGCTCAGTGCTCATCCAGCTGCCTCCTGTGGGTATGAAGGCCCAATCACCTACCAGGATGACTTCCCTTCAAAACCAAAGACAGGACTATTTCAGTTTTCTAGAGTTCATCAGGAAGAAGAGATTAAAACACAAGTGCTGCGAAGTTCCAAACCAAAAGTCTCACACACACACACACACACACACACACACCAAAAATGTCTGCTGAACAAAACTCAGTGGATACTTCAACAAACTACATACATCCAACAAAACAGGTATGGTGGTACGGTTCTGTCAGTAAGGAAGTGTTTTCTACGAACATCTACCATTACAGGTAAGTAGGACTTGTGCAACTGTACTAGGATAAACAAATACACTGCCTTACTGGAATATGGGTAGATTCCTAAAGCTTACTAAACTGGGAGGAGGAAGGAAAAGAGTCCAGGAGCCCCTGTAGAATAGTATTTGTGAAGTGCTATGGATGTAGAAAATGCATCTAGCTTGTAGTGCTTTCTAAACCTGGGAGGAGGAAGGATACGGGTCCAGGAGCCTTTGTAGAATGGCCTTCGTGAAGTGCTCTGGATGAAGAAAAGGCATCCAAGCTTGTAGTCCTTTGTAAAGGTATGGACAAAGAACCAAGCTGTTGCCTCTAGAATACTTCTAGAGTCTACTTTTAAATACGCCACTGAAATGAAAAGACCTTGGTGGAATGTGCCTTACCTTGCCTGGATTTGCCTTGCCATGGTGGTTGTAACAAAAAACAATACCAGATAACAACCAATGTACAGTCGTTTGCTTAGATACAGGCTGACCCTTCTTTGCTCCTGTGAAGGAAATAAAAAGCCTTTCGGCCTTCCTAAAGAGAGTTTCACTTTGTCAAGATAGTATCTGAGCTGGTGATGCACATCCAAGGTATGAAGTATCCTTTCTCCCTTATTCTTAAGATTCTGGAAAAAACACAGGGAGGTAAATAGGTTAATTCAGAGTGAATTATGAGACCACTTTAGGCGTGAAAGAAAGATTAGTACATAACACAACCCTAACCCTGTGGAAAATCAGGTAAGGTTGTCCTATCACGACAACTTGCAATTCAAACTTGCCTTGCAGACATCAGAGCAATAAGCAAAACAGTTTTCCATGTTAAGAACTGGAAATCATCTTGAGCTGCCAGTTCAAAAGTTGGTAAAGTCAAAATTTTCAAGAACATAGGTGAGATCCCACAAAGGAGGAATTTGTTTAGAAGAGAGTCTCATATGCAAAACTCTTTTCATGAGCTGTTTTACAAAAAGAGAAGAGGAAAGAGGGTAATACATAAGCAAAAAAGCAGAGATGGCCACTAAATCCACCTTAACGAAAGCATACAATAAGCCATCCCGAAGTAGCTCATAAATATTTCAAGACCACAGGAATATTAACCTCAATGGACCCTCCATTTCAATTTAGGCGCTATTTAGAAAACCTTATCCATTTGTAAACATAAAATCTTCTAGTAGTAGATTCTCTGGCCTTCTTTAACACCTACTGCACATCCTCATGAAACTTGTGCCTAAATTGAGACAAAGATTGACTCATCCAGGCTGTCAGTTGAAGATACTCCAAACTGGAGTGTACCAGACACCCCTGAGACTGTGTGGGCAGATCCAGAGTGTGATGAAGTTTGTGTTAATTGCCCTTAGCCAATACCATTAAAAGGGAGAACCAATAGTGCCTGGGTCAATTGGGGGTCACCACAATGATCTTTGATATTTCTTACTGAATCTACAGAAGTACCTTGTGAGTCAGTGGAAAGGGTGGAAACACATAAAGGAATATTCCTGTCCAAGGGAATAGGAATAGGAATGCATCTGTCCCCCACAAAGGGCTGCAAGAATGTCTGGAAAAGAATTCTCCAACAGTCTGTTCCGAAATGAGGTGAACAGATCTATTTGAAGCATTCCCCACATCACACTGAAACCTGAGAAACACTGGAAATGATTAACTAATGAGCAAAAGGTCTGTGTTAAAGTCAAGCTGCAGCAAATTCATCTAAACTTTGCATACATTTCAAAACAAACTGATAGTCAAATACTTTAATAGCTATCATGCTGGACTGAACCAGCTTTTTTCCCTGAGATTCAAGCCATTTGTCTAGTTTATATGAAGGAACAGGATATGAAGAAGACAAAGTCCTTTTATTAGAAGGTGATGGTAGGGACACTGAAGCAGAGGTCCGCAGACAAGAGGGGGTTTGAAGGCCAGGCATAGTTGAGCACACCATGAATTTCTTAAACACTTTTTTATGCACAGTCTCAATGATTAGTGAAGAATTACAAGCTTTCTCAAAACATCCTTCAGTGCTAGGATCAATGCAAGAAGGGTCTCCAGCCTAATCCTCTAAATAATCATAAACCTTGCTGATCTCAGAGGCAATTAAAGATTTCTCCCAAATGAATAAATCCATAAATCTAGACAGCATTTGGGAAAAAGAAAAATTCTGTTTGGATTCCTAATTCTATATGTCATCACAGGAAAGCAAATGATGTGGCAGTGACAGGCCCAAAATGTCAGACAATGGATATCCTTTAAAATAAGTATCCTTAAATGACTGACCAGTGGTGAAAGTGCTGGCATTAGTCAACTCGAGAATGCACCCAATAATCAACTGCCTGAATAATGGATCTAGCCTAGGCCACCATCTCAGGTTGGGACCCAGTCAGAGACTGGTTGGTTTCTTCTTTGAATGCACTACACTACTGGGACAGTCCCTGTGGGGGAGACGTACCAAACACTGGCAACAAACTGTGTACCCCTGACTTCCTCTTCACCTGGGTTTGGTTCTCCCATACCCGAAACAGGCAATGGTACAGCCCCAGATGACATATTTGACCCTCATGTCAATCACAGTTCTGGAACAAACACAACAGGGGACCTGTAGGTAACAGAAGACAAGTGGTCTGATTGCCTGCCCAATGCTCAGGCTACTGAAGAGTCAGAAGCATTAGACTGAGGATCATTTTATTTATTTATTTTTATGTCTTTTAAGGTGCAAAAGGGATATATGGTGGTTAAGGGTAGGGGTACCATCTCAGAATCTATCAAGTCAGAGGACAAAAAAGATAGCCAGATCAATACCAAGTAATGGTTACATGGTCAGCTCAATACAAAATGGCCAAAAATCCACTATTCTCCTTCTAAATAACAATAAAAAGTCTATTTCTATAGTAATAATATACTGAATACTGCACTGAGAAAAAAGCAATTTCAGCAGCTCAGCACAAAGCACAAAATACCCGGCCAAAAGACCCCCAAATTTAATAATTAAAAAAAATAAAAATACTAAATAAATAAATAATAAAATAATAAAGGCTAGTTTCGGTCCTACATACATAGAAACAGCCCAAAACAGCCTTACACTAGGAAATGGAATTGAATATAAATGTAAGAAAAAAAATTCCTGTCAGCAATGTTTCACAAACAAAATGGTACCAAAATTGTGATTTAAAAAAATCAGTGCTGCAAATCTACCCGATTCTTTTAAATAATCCTAGTCCCAGATGAAAAAAAATAACAAAAGTGATTTTTCCTGTCAAAACTTTAAAAAATAAGCTTTTAATTGATGGAAAGCTACAGTTCTGACAGTGTGAGACAATAATAGGAACTGCACTAAACAGCTTTCATGCAGAAACTCAAGGAAACATTCAACAGTGGCCCTAAAACACATTCATATGGTTTAGAATGCCATGGAAATAGTTTAAAATAAACAGAATAACTCTTACACTAACAGAAAAAAAAATCTGGAATGCATACAAGTTTCCTAAGATAAAGAAATGAGAATCAGAATACACAATTCAACCATATATCGAAAAAGGCAGAGCCAGAAATAAAAACTGAAAGTAGCTGAAGTAATCTAGAGAGAGGAAAATTATTCTAAGAGATCCATCTCTGACTGTGGCTCTAGCAGATTGAAAAGGTCCTGTCTGTAGGTTTTAAGGGCAGTCCTGATCCTGCCAGGTGATTGGTCTTTCACACCCACAGACAGTTAGTGGGAGGAGCTCCGAACTTTGATATACTGCAAGATGAAGGGTAGCAGAGCACGACTACTCCATATGCTATTAAGGCAGTATAAATATCAAACGGACAGCAAATGGCTTTACTAGGAGGTACTACTGCTTAAAATTTCCAGTGTGACGTCTACAATTTGCCATGACTGAACAGCCAATGGCTACCAAATTAACCAAGCAAGCATCCAAAAGCCTTTTCTAAATGGAGGATACAGTCAGCCTTGACTGGACAGTTGAAGGCTTCTGATGTACAACGCGACATAAAGTCCAATGCCTTATCTGACTTCAGGACTCAGTTACTTGAAGCTCTTATCCATGCCAAAATATGTAAAGCTGGAATAACAGAACAGATGGGTATTCACTGAATAAGAGCTAGTCAATGAAATACAAGGATCTTAAATCGTTGTGGTAGGCAGTAACCAATTTTGTATTGCTTGTGCTTCTACAATGTTGTCAGCTATTTACAAGTGTCTACTTGTTCAATATATACAAGAGTTATTTCCAATTTAGTCACTACTTTCCACTCTAATTCACCAACTATTTGCTGATATTTTTCTACTGTTCAAGGATAAACATTTGTATTTAATGGACCTAGGGTTCATTTAATGTGTCTGAACAAGTATTTCATCTACTGAATTGTTCCAACCAGGTTGCATTCATCAACCATGTAACACTCAACTTAATCACAATATTGCATTTCCCAGTAAAATATCTCATTTATTATATTTTTGAGGTTAATTTAGTGTACTGTTACTTACTAATGTTTGTAAACGCATTTTCTGCCATTTTTAATCTGGTTGTCATTGTCCTTTTATCCTACTTTGCTATTAGGCTGTTGATTTATTAACAGATAAACATTAACAACCAGGTGTTTGTCAACAAATCAGGTACTAACATCAGTTTCATTGCCCTGAATTAACTAACAGTGGTGCCTTACTATATCATTACTCAGGATTTACTATGAACCTCTCAGACTTCCTTTTCCAGTTCCTTGCAACATATATCCTTCCGGCAGCCAAAAGAGGCTCTAAAACTCTTGTATCGGTCTTCCTCACCTCACCCTTCCCTTACATACAGCATTACTAACAGACTTCATGGCAAAAGAACGCCAATGTTCAACACAATGCATACAATGGCATCAGAGGTTTTTGCTGGTTCTTCTGACTAGAAATATTTTGGTACAATTTACTAGGCCAGCTCAAACTTTGGGTCCCAAACTTGGTTAACTGCATCACACAGCAATCTTAATTTAGGATGACTCCTCACTACTTTGAGTGGAATCTGAAAGTAGTGCATTTATTTCCATTATTTTTCTACTAAACACCTGCAGGTACCTAAAGAAGTTAGAATCTGTACTCTATCCACAGAATGACATCAGTCTTGTGATGGCACCAAAACAGGTCCCTGATTTTACAGCATGTTCTTCTGCACTATAACACAGTGGATGTAAAAGATCTAATAGCACCTATCAAAAACAGCAGTAGTTGTCCACTGATGCCCTGGCCAAATTTCATCTACTAGAAGAAATGTCACTTTGGGTCTACCCTGAAGACAGGCCACTACCCTACTGAAACTAATCTGGTCAACAAACAGTGTCAGATCTGCAGGAATGATGAAAAAGATAGCAAAGACCACTGCACATTTCATTGTCCTTACAAGCAAAACCAAACTTAAGACAACTAGACCTGGCCAGCGATGCTCACTGTTCCAGCCATCCTATAATTACATTTGCACAAAGTAGAGAGTGCTAATGCAGATTTTGTGCTTTGCTGCTGGCAATTTGTAGAAAGACTGAAGTACTGACACCTGATGCAGTTAACTGTGCACTATAAGGCCAAAAGCGAAAATGAAAAAGACGGAAGTGGTTGTGGTAGTACTGTTTTTGTGTGGGGGAAAAAAAGCACAAGACCACTTTTAAGAATTTGTGGAGTTCCCTAGAATCAAATGCACTTTACTTACACAAATGAGGATTAAAACTGGTAAAACGGCAATGCAGTAAAAAAGAACATGGATGCACTGATGGACAGAATGTCCGTGGTAGTCTTTGGAAAATTATCCTTATAAATAATAGTGCTGAGACTTTTGTGCCTAGAAAGAGAACATGCATGGAAACGTTTTATTTGGGTATGCTAAAAAAGTCCTCTGAAATTAAAATGATCTATTTCTGATGACTTCTTATACCCTATTTCGACTTTCTTCTCTGGCTGTCTGTGAATAGTATTACAGCAGATGTTCTCTTTATTCTACATTTTAACACAGCCTCCTACTCTAATCAGATACAATTCCAGTACCTTGTAGTTGTCCTGAAAAAAACTGATTGGTTCTTCTAGTTGTCTTTGCTCAAAACTACCAGGCTGCATAAAGTTGGAAGAAAATACAATTAAAGATAAATCACTCGCATTAACAACTAACAATGGTGCCTTAATCAAAATTAGTCTTCTGAAAGCACCTTTTATGACCTAATGAACAGTAACAAATAAGACCAAAACACCTTTTACCTGTCTGCTGATCCTGCTGCAATCTTTCCTCCATCTGCTGACCAAGAACACCTTAAAAGATTCTGCAGAAGCAAATTGGAAAACAAATAAAAAAATGTGTTACAAAATCATACAGACCCTGTCATTTAATCATTTAACCACACAACTGCAAAACACTCACAAAACTCCAAAAAAAGTGAAAAATGTTACTTAAGAAAACATCTAGTTAAAGTTTTGAGGTTATGAATACCTTTAAAGAATCCCAATATTTTGATTTCAATTTTCTGAATAATACAGTAAATTCTTACAACAGTAATGATTTCACACAGTTTGATTTCAGTATGGATAGCAACAGTCTGTTCTTGCTCAATCAACCGAGAAAAGGATAAACAGAAAAGATAAAACATATGCAAAATTATAACATCTCTCCGTTTCCAAGGAACAAAAACTGCTGCCCTATAAAGAGGCAACGTTTCTAAATCATGGCTTGGTGATGGTGAAATGGACAGTTAAACAGTACTGACACATGTTCATGAAGGACACATCTATATGAAGATTCTAGGAAACACTTTCTGTAATTTACTCAGTGTAGCAGTAAGAATTCAAATGACAACCTAACTGATGACTAAAGCTCTTAGGTCATTTTAACAGTGTTCTGATGTCCTAACCTCCTCTGAAACTTCAAAAGCTGTTGTGAGTTTGTCAATGTTCTCCTGACTTTGCCAACATATTTCTAAGTTTTGCAAAGTTTTTCTGTGTTTGTAGAAGTTCTCCTATGTTTGCACATATTTTGCTGTATATGGAAACATTTCTCAAAGTCTGAAACTTATTTCAAAGTATTCCTAATATTGCAGGAGTTCTGTCTTTTGTTGTAAAGCATTTGTTACTGCACTTGTGCTCAAAAATAATTTATTTTACATTAAGAGGGTTTTATTCTGTACTTTGGTGGGAATAGAAGACTGATTTAACCCATCTGAGTTGGGAACTGCTGGTGGAAGGCTTACTGTGTTATCTGACTAGCTTGAAGGCTTAACTGTATAAAAGTCATTCATTGTGCTGGTATAAAAGCCTCACTTTTAAGTATCGAACAGATGCGGTTACCTGAGCCTTGTATATAAGCAAACCTCTCAGGTTTAAAATCCTCTATAGGAAATGCTCTCCATAGCCTCCCACTGTTCATAGCTGCTCAAAAAGCTGACAGTTTGCATAGAAGGCAGCGCCACTGCAGGTCATCTAACAGTAAACTACAAAAACACACTCACTTAGACCTTCAAGTGACTTTCCCCTAGTCCTTTCCATCTGTTATCTGGTATAACGGATAGGTGCTTCCCTATTATCTCTCTTTCTGGCCTGGTGGATATGGGCATCCTGAGGGAGTGTACTAACTACCTCATGTTCAGTGACAACTATTTAATTTTAGAACAAACAGTGGGTAAGACATGTAGGTACACAATGTCATTGGAGGCAAAGCTCTCACATACACACAAAACACTCACTACCACCACTATGGAACAGACACTCAGACCCACATATGCAAAGGAACTCACTTGTAATCTACCAAAACCTCCAAGATCTCCTAAAAGCATCTCTTAGTGGCCCTGCACACACTCAAAAAAGACAGCACCTCACACAACACACAACTCTGAAAATCACAGTAGCCCCACTTCCAAGCCCATAAGGCAACATACCTCCCTGCCAAACATTCTAGTTATTGGTGATTCCATTGTAAGACATACTGATGTCCCCCTTATCAGACTAAACAAGGAGATCATCACAGTGACCTGTCTGCCTGGAGCCATGATCCATAAGATCACACATGCACGTAGGTCTTTAAACCAAAAGTACCAGTATGACACGGTCATAGTCCATGTGGGCATTAACGATGTACCTAACTGGACTACATGAAGTGAGAGACATGACTGAACTTTGAATATGTGTCTCAGGTGGGTATGAATCTAGCCTTGAGTATCATCCTACCTTCAACAATTGGCTTATTTTCTGGTGTCTCAATGAGGGGATCCAATATCTGTTAGCCTGGGGAGACATTATCAACACACCATGATGCTTTGCTAGAGATGGGTTGCACTTGTCACCACTTGGCTTCTGGATACCGGCAAAAACTATCTGTCCCCATACTGTCTTTTTAGGCTGTGCCAAGTTGTTAAACCCTCCAACATAGCAAAAATCACTCACAACTACCTAAAAGTACTGCTGCTCAGTGCTAGGAGTTAAAATGAAAAACTGCAACCCCAGAAAGCACTCCCTCATCCTGGAGATCGCAGGCATATGTACAGTCACTTAAACATGGTATAAAACCATGGAAAGCACCCCAGCTATCAAAGGCTATAATGCCTTTCAAACATTTCAATCTCAGTCAGCTCTAGATAAAACAAAGGAAGGAGGTGTCTCAGTGTTCATAAAGGACAAGTAAATTGCTAGACTGGTCTAACTACAGATGCGACCCCCTATCATAGCTTTGCTAGCTACAGATCCCCTAACATGAGTCTGGAAAAACCACACCTCCTACCTATACCTACTGGAATATCTTAACATTCAGCCTAAATGCACTCCTTATGGGTGACTTCAACTGCCCCTCCATAAACTGGGAGACTTATACGATCATAATTCACTTGCTCAGAGGTTTTTGGAGTTCGAAAACCCAAACACCCTGAAGCAACTAGTTGGCTCGCCAACTAGAAATATAAATATCCTAGACCTAGTACTCATGAACAAGGAGAAATGCTGCTTCCTCCAATGCATTAACTCTTCCCTGGTAAGATCTGACCACAAAATGATCTTCTTTAGTATTAAAACTAACCTAGAACCCCCATCAAACTCCAAACCTGTTAAGAACTTTGTTAAGTCCAATCACCTTAAATTATACGACAGCTTATTAAAACTTTCAAACTGCTCCAAATCCTCAGGACACTGAAGCCTACTCTAAGCTGTACACAAAAGCAGTGTACAACCACATTCACAGCTGCACAGAGGAGGCAGCATATGACTACTGACAAAAATAAACCACCCTGGTGGACCCCTAGCATAAATAAAGTATTCAACAAAAGGAAAAAAAATCCTCTCCAAAGGCAACAGGGAACAAATAAAACAGAGCCAAAGAGTACAAAAAGTCACTCACCAGTCTAAACAAATTATGCCAAAGCAAACTACAGTAAACTCTCAGTTAACCGGCACCCATGGGGATTGGTACATGCTGGACAACTATAGTTTCTGATTGCTTGAGAATTACTATTAAAAACAGGCCTGACCAATACTGTACCCTATACAATTTGTTTGGTTGACTTGTTCTCAGGCTGGGGAGAGAGGGAATTTATTCCTATCTTCCTTTTTAAAACGCTAAAAATCTAAAAGCGTAAGGTATGTTTCCGCGGGGGAAAACAGAAAGTACAACACATGAAAATTGTACTGTATTTCTTTGGTATTTTGTTTGCGGTTGCTTGAGTTCCGGTTACCTGAGAGTTTACTGTGTGAGGCAAAGATAGCTTTCCAGGTGAAAAATGATCATAACTTTTTTTTAATTATGTTTGTAATCTCAGGGGAAACACTCAGCAATGTGAGGAGTTAATCATAAACGGTAACACTTATACCCAGCCTGAAACTACAGCAAACCTGCAGGCTGACCAAATTGAGTTCAAACTTCTATCCACCACTACCGCCTACCAAACCCAAAGAAATACAAACAACCATCCCCCTTACCAGTCATTATGGGGGAACAGTTTCTTACTAAAGCCAAAAACACAACCTGCGAGGATTCCGGACAACATTTCATGATGCTTCTTAAAGAGCTTAAAACAGAATCTACCAAAGCCCCTAGAAACCTCAATTAACCACAGTCACTGGGGGGGCTTTGTCCTAGAGGATTGGAGGACTGCAACTGTTGCACCTCTGCATACGGGAGGCCCACGGATGTCAGTTCTGCTATCAAAAGCATAAAAAGTTGATGCCATTTTAAACCTAGATGCACTGTGTATTTCTGTTTAACAGCAATCTTTTCATTCTTTGTATGGGTTGAGCCATAAAAAAAAATTACATTAATTTTTTTCAATTAAATTCAAGACACAAATGCTTGCCTGTCTTTGAGAGCAGGAGCTCAATCCAATGGTGTTTTAGAGAAAACTACACCAGTAAAATTACCTAAATATTTCATACAAAAATAATGAATAATTTGGAGATACAGGTTTGCAAAAAGCAAAACCTGCCAAAATCAATCTTTATTCTAATGATGCACCTTCTAAAAATAGGCAGCAGTTAAAGGGTTAAAAGTAGTGCCATCCAATGTGCTGAATAATCATTTCTATACAACTTCTTTGATGATACATAAGTAGAGAACTTAATCAGAATAATGTAGGACTCCTTCTAGCCACTAAACTATTCTGGGAAGTTCTAATGGTAATTAATTAATGCAAAAGAAACTTAATAAAAATGCTGCACAGCAAGACCACCTTTCTCAATGACCCTGTTTGTTAACTGATTCTTAGCCTATTCTTATAGTGCTGTAAAATGTTTGCATGCAATTATTACTGGGACATGCAACTGAAATTATACACATTAAATTATGCAGAAGGCCATAAGTGGACATAGTCTGCCAAAGTTTGCTTCTATTTTACTCATTAAAAGCAGAAAAAAATTTTAATAACAGCGCTTAAAGTTCTACCTGTCAAAATCCTTATGTATTTTGTGAAAAATGATCAAGAACATACATTGTTTTACAGCATTCCTTTACAAATCTTCACTGTGCAAGGTTTATATTCGTATCGGTTACCTGTCTCTACGACTTTTGCATCATTCTCAAAAAAGTTTTAACTTGTTATGCGGCAGGAAAACTGGAGAATTACTAACAGGCATTTGTTTCCCATTTCATAGAATGGGACTTAAAATTCCTTGTGAGGCATTTTCAAAAATAAGTTAAAAAGTGTCATAAGCTTAGATGTAATGAGTGGCCCAAAATTAAGTTAACTTAGAACTGCCTTCTAAACCCAAACTTTAGCATTTTAAATAACAATGTTCCTTTATTACAAAGCATGTTAAATACACATCTGTATAACTAACTTGAAAGCTTTTTGTAAAAAAGTTCACTTTACAGTATCCAAACAAACTAAAAAGTTGACATTTTCATGTGATACTTTTCAGATGTCAAATTTTAGGCAGAAGCACAAGAGTTAATAACTGCTTTTGACTCAAGCTTACCCAGCTATTTAACAAACAAAGTGGGTTTCCCTTCAAAAAGCCACATACAAGACAGAAACCAAGGTACAGTGTCACTTTATATATTCTCTCTGCATCAAGGCTCCCATTTAAAAGAAAAAATTATGTTCTACAATGAATTCTATTAACTTCCTACCATGTGTATTAAGGTGACCTTTTGACCATCTCTGCTATGGTACCGTATGCCTTCACAAAAAGAGCATCAGTGTCAGTCCTTAATACTGGATCCTTTGTCAAGCAATAGAGAGGGTGCCAATTCAGACCCAGACTGGTGAACTGATGTGCAGGTACACTCAGAAGATTTGTTTTTTCTTTGGCACAGAGTGCAGGAAATGTTCTACAGCAGTGGTGCACAATGTCTGGCCCCAGGGCCAAATTCAGCTCTTGACGCAACACCAGCTGGCCCCCAGAGAGCAACCAAATTTTTAAAAAAAAGTGAAAAAATGCTATGCCTTACTCCAGTCATGCAAACTTTCCAGCACGTGCTTACTTGCCTAATTGACTGCAGTTGCGCACACCTCTAATTTAGCTGTGGAAGTAACTATTCCTTGTTGTTTATAACTTGTAGTCGATAAACAGTAGTAACTTTCTGCAAGAGTTTGTAGTAAGTCATGGCTGCAAACCAGATTAAAGTTAAACACAATGTTGATGTAGAAAACAAATTTCATGACTGCTGTCTTAAGTAAAAATGCCAGTCACCTTTACCTATTGTTAACTCATTAACGACTTACTATGTTTTGAGGTGGCCTGCAGATGCATTAAGAATTTGTGTATTGGCCCTCCCCACAAAAAGGTTGTGCACCACTGTTCTACAGCATACATTAGATATGAGACGTAAACTGAGTGGTAAAGAAGAAACGAGAAGCATGAAGCTAGTCATTCACTCTTAGGCCCAAATGTGACAACTATGCACTGCTAGGAAGGTCCCCAGAAGGGGGAGACAGACACTTGAAAAACCTTTAGCCAACTGATGGTCCTTCTAACATGAAATAACAACTGTTACCCACTGCATAAGACCCTTCATGGTAAAGTCTGTGAAACACACAAATGCAGCTGTTACTCAAGTCCACCCAAACCAACACTACAACACAGCACTGAACTTTATGTACAAGTCATAAGAAAGGTAAACCCGTAATCCAAAATCTTGTTGACTGTAAAACATACCCTCCACTCTTATGTCTGAAGGTGAACAGCACCTTGGTTTGTGTGACACAAGCAACAAACAAAAGTGAAATAAACAGAAGGTGCCAACTCGAGGGAAACAGCATGAATGAAGGTAGAAATCATGTGTCTGAAAACAGGCTTCGTTTCACTACAGTTACAGCACACAGAAGAATTCAGAGAACTCTGTTACATTTAAAAAAAACTATTATGATAAAACCCAAAAACAAAACATAGAAAGTAACTGTATGTGAACCTAAACCACCCTTGACTTTAAACTGTGAACACTATATGTATATATATATATATATATATATATATATATATATATATATATACATATATACATATATATATATATATATATATATATATATATATATATATATATATATATATATATATATATATATATATATACATATATATACATATATATATATATATATATATATATATATATATATATATATATATACATACATACATATATATATATATATACATATATACATATATATATATATATATATATATATATATATATATATATATATATATATATATATATATATATATATATATATATATATATACATATATACATATATATATATATATATATACATATATATATATATATATATATATACATATATATATATATATATATATATATATATACATATATATATATATATATATATATATATATATATATATATACATATATACATATATATATATATATCCACTAAACCTTAACTTTTTAAACAGGTAAAACTCAAGTTACCTACTTTCATATCTAACTTCTCTAGTGCACACTGCAGAGTGCATTCTTTTCAATCTTACCTTTAAGCATCCCTGTTACTAGCACTTTGTCTAATACCTAAAAAGATCATCTCTACTTGACTCCAAGTAGACTTTTCTCTATCTGTTAAACCTAGCACTTGCTCCTACAGTACTTATTACCTTGATACGGCACTCTTATAGATAGCACCCCAAAAAGGCAAAACCCCATTTCTCGGTCACCCACATCCCCCGGAATCTCTCTTAAAGTTTTTTTGTCTAGTCCTTCTAGCATGTCGAGGGATCAGTTGCTAGTGTCCTCTCCTGCTCAGCTGGTGAACCTGGGAATATTGAGGCAATGTTACAATTGCCTCATGTACACAGACAACCCTCTCCTCCTCCCACAAAACACAAATACATGCGAGAGATGCAACTATACGGCCAAACTGGAGGCTGAGCTCTCTCAACATAGGACTGGCAAGACCAGTCAGGAGGAGAAGGTTACCACACACACTATAGACCCAGTCTCACATAGTACCATCACAACCTCAAATCATACACATAAACACACAAAGACATACTCGTGGCTCTGATCAAAAATCTACCAAAACAGCAGAGGCCACCAAAGCAGACACCCAAACAACCACCACCTCAGAACACAACACCTGCAACACATAGACCTCACAGTCAGAGTGTCAAACAGTCACAGCCCTTAAGGCCAAACACAATGCCAGACACACTAGTCATTGGTGACTCCATAGTCAGACACACTGGCGTCCCGCTCACCAGACTGAGTAAGGAGAAGGTCACAGTAAGCTGCCTGTCGGGTGCTAGAATCCGCCACATAACGCAAGCACTCAGGTCTCTCAATAGCAGGTACAAATACGACTCAGTCATTGTCCACGCTGGTGTAAACGACCTGAGGCGTACCTCCTTGGACTACATGAAAAGAGACATTGAGGAGCTCTCTGATTATGTAGCCCAGGCAGGTATGACCCTGACCTTGAGCAGTATCCTACCTTCACCAAGAATGATGCCACAATACAGAGATAAGATGATCAGCTTTAACAATTGGCTTAAACTCTGGTGTCATTCAAAGGGGATCAATGTCTGTCAGCAATTTGAGGAGTTAATCATAAACGGTAACACTTATACCCAGCCTGAAACTACAGCAAACCTGCAGGCTGACCAAATGAGTTCAAACTT